>NW_020455721.1:2356403-2364333 GCF_003342845.1 Nothoprocta perdicaria
GGAAAGGAAAGGAAAGGAAAGGAAAGGAAAGGAAAGGAAAGGAAAGGAAAGGAAAGGAAAGGAAAGGAAAGGAAAGGAAAGGAAAGGAAAGGAAAAAGAAAAGAAGAAGAAAGAGAGCCCATATAAGTCTGCGGTGGTATTTACAATCCTGAATACAATCCTTGCCATTACAGATGAGTTGAAAACTAAAACCTATCTACAGTCTGGAAGTAGATCTACACTATATTCCCCACAATGGCTGTAAAATAGGGGAGTGAAGATCCCAAAACAAACTTAGCAATGTCTTTTTGTGATTATGCAAAAAATATATTTTTTGTGCTTATTGGGTGAATCTTGACAAGATAAAAAGTCTAATAAAGGAAGGCCCCAAAGTAAAGCTGAACTATATCAGCTTTCTTCTTTCACATAAAAATAATAACGCAAAATTGTATTTTGTTTTCTTAACTGAATCCTACTTTTCTTAAACTCTTCTCCTGTCCTCCTCTTCAAATCCACTACTTCCGTTCAAAAGTATTTTTCATTTTGGCTTTGACTTCTATCACAATTTTTTTCCAGGAGTCCTGCAACATTTATAATACAAGAGTTAAATGTATTATATCACAAAACTGCTCTTCAAACAGTAATTATTAACTAATGATAAGTTATTGATTCAAATGCTGCATTTGCTATTGTATCGCTTACAGATCTTAGTGATCTGGGGACATTTATTCAACATCATTCTGCTTGCAATGGCTTTCTTACCAAATGCCTCATTGACTCCTCGTGATGCAGTTAACAAATATACAAGAAGAGAATAAATACAGAATTAAGAGGAAGTTGACAAAAAAAGAAAGCTAATGTGATTTTGGTTTAGTTTTTTGAGGGTTGAGGTTACAACCTAAACAAATGTAATGTATGGCCTTTTCGGTTGTGTTTTTTTAAACCTTAAGGAGAAAAAAATAGCCAGTCTATGGTTAGATGAGCTGTAAGCATTAGGGCTTTTGATGCTCTTTAACCATGTCATTACTATTGCCCTATCCACTCCCTTTGTACCATACTTCCTTTAGGAACTAGAGTACCTAAAGAAAATGGATACATTAGCACATACTGTGAATTCTACTAATATTATGCCAGTGATAGATATAGAATCACATCCTAAGAAAAAGTTGACATTAGATGTCAAAAAAGTCAAAAGTTGCCATTAGATGGGTATTTTTTATCTTTTATTCCTCTTTCTGTTTGCTTGCCTCATGCACATTTCAATGGAAATTGATCCTTGTTAAAATATGTATATTATATATATACATGTATCTAAATATATACACACACATAGGTAGTGCTGATGGCAAATGAGTAATGATTTCTTACACCTTTCTGCAGCTGCTTTAGCTGTGCCTTCATCTTCCTGGATGTGGATGAGAAAAGCAAGGGAAACAGCCATTGCTGGTGCCAAATCACTGCACAGACCCCAGCTGTGAGCCAGTAAGTGCTTTTTTAGGTGAGTTAAGAAAAGGGCACATTTGGAATCTGCTGAAGTGTAGTGCAGGTTGGTCAATCTATTTTAACAAGCTGAAGCTGGTTTAATGCAAAAATAGCATGGGAGAAATGGTGATCCTTGTGTAGAGAATAGATTGCCTCAGTCTGAGGACTGTTTTGGATGCAGTAGCTTTTAATAGGGTAAGAAGGTGGAAGCTGTGGTGCTCTTCAGTACTGGCATCATTAATTCACCATTACATTTAAGTATGATTCAAGTTTATATATAAAGTAATGGCTATGTTAGGCATAAGTAGTTTTCAGCTGCCTGAAATCTTGGGATGTGTGTGATCTGGACACATTATCATCTTTCCCAAGATGTATTAGTTCCTGCTTTTTGTGCCAGTCGCGGTTAGTGTGTTGCTGTACTGAATTCTCATTATATGAAAAATGTATAAGTAAAATGGATAAATCTAATTTATTAAAAAAAAAAAAAAAAAAAAAAAAAAAAAAAAGCTAATATCTCCAGAGATGTATTTGTATGACTAATGACTACAGTGTTTGAGGTGAAATTTTCAGAAGTGACTCATGGACCAGAGGATCATAACATATTAAAATAACAAAAACGGACTGTCTCCAAAGCACCCAGGTTCTATCCATTTGCAGCTAGTAAGTGTACATCTATCGGAATAAACTCTGGCAGTCAAATATACAGTCCACCCTGGTCTTGACTGGCTGGAGTTTAAACTGTAGGCATTTGCTAGTCCCTGCACAGTGCTGTATTTAGAAGTTTTTCAGGCTGGATTTGGCTGGTACTGGGCAGGCTTAGAGCACAGACAATGCATACACAGGGCCATGCTGTCATCTGGATGTGCCTTCAGGTTCCTGAGTGCCTTTAGGAGGGATTTGCAAATGAGTTTAAGACAGGTTTGCAGTCTCCCAGCACTGGAGTCCTTCGTGATTTGCAGAAAGAGAAGCCTTCAGTGCTGTGCAGCTGGAGAGCGACTTCACAGGGGTACGAATACCTGTGTGTGTTGGAGAGGCCAAGTTCATCACTCGTGGATGAGAAAGCCAACGTGCGTCTCTGACAAGAACCAGCATCAACTCCTGTCATATCTCTCCATCTCTGACAAGAACCAGTATCAACTCCTGTCATATCTCTCCACCCTCCAAACAACCAGCAATGGATGCTTCAGAAGACATTGCAAAAAAAGAGAAATAAATAGCAAAATGGGGAGTCTCTGTTCACACTCCTTTCCCTGTCCCTCCTCCTACCTCTCCCTTAATGGCTAGCTTAAGCATTGAAATATGAATATATTTCTACCCTTTTGCAAATGTTTAATACAATAAAATCCTTTCTTTAAATATTACCTCATGCAACAGGAAATGCTTTCTCTTTAATAGCTTATGTTTCCTATCATCACTGTTAACTTTGTATCATTTTAACTCCACTGGATGAAGCCTTGTTTAAAAAAAAAAAAAAATCACTAGAAATGCAGAATTTATCTTATTCTCACCATTTATGGTTCTTTGTAAAGCTCTATGATATTCTCTCTTGCTCATGCCATCCCTAAGTATGCCTCATCTTTTTGATCTCTCCATATAGAAAATTTTTTTCTAAGCCTCTAATCATTTTCATTGTCTGTCTCTAGATGCTTCCTGTGTCTACCTATTTTGTGGTAGAATTCCCAGAACTGAACAAAATGTTCAAGATGTAGCAGATAACTGATCTGTGGGAATTATAGTATTTCCAGTATAATTTTCCCTTGCCACTAGCATTGTGCTCGCCTTCTAAACACTGATGTCCATTGAGCTTTCCACAATGATGCCCCAGACCTTTTTCCTAAGTGGTTGCACTAAATTAAAATCCTAGTAGGCTATATGAATAACACAAACTATTCCATCCAGACTTGTGCTTTTCCTTCCATTAATCCCTTTGGCCACTGTGGTCTTCATTTAGCTCAGAAGGAGATTAGGCCTCTTTTCAGTATGCCTGTTCTTCTCTGGCGACCTAAACCAGGAATGCCTTCTGTGGGTTACAACATCATTTTACCCCTTTCCAGATCATCAATGTTTTTAATGTGTCCTTTAATGTGTCCTGGCATTTTCTAGAGATGCCACGTTGTTGCAGGAGACCTGTCAGTGGCTGCACTTACCTATATGTATGCTGTCCAGCACAGAGAGGGCAGACGCAGCCAAGAATTGTCCATACTGGTGTAACACTGCACTTTGAATAACATATTCAAATAGCTGCCTCAGTTGGAGAAGCTCAGGTATCCCAGCATGGCACTATAGTGGAAGCACACACATGAACATTGCATTGAACATCAACCATGATGTTTGGCTAATATTTGCTTTCTTTTCTATTTTTTTATTTCTTTTGGATGCTTGGTGATACTTTCTCTCCCAGCATAGGTCTGGAGAGGCACCTTTATAAATTCCCGATAGTTATGCCACTAAAGGGTCAGGAGAGAGGCTGAATACATTTATTTCCACTTGATTTTCTTCACACCAGTATTCTGATGTACATACTTTACGCTTGTATGGTCAAAAATGCTAACAGAAGCACACAGGACAAGCACCCAGGAGCACATCCCAGGTACTGCAGGCCTGACGAGCCCTCTCAAACCCTCCATCCCTGTCCTCAGCCACCTCTTCGTGTCCCTCCCTCCTTCAGCCACCTCCAGCCACCGCTGCTGCGGTTGAGGTGTCTCTTCTCAGCCAGAAAAACCTGTAAAAAGCAGCTCTCGGGAGCAGCAGCTGGCAGAGCTTTGCAATATTTGTGTCCATTTGGCACTCCCATCCCCTTTGTACTGCTCTTGCTTTGTCTCTGCGGGACATCCAGAAGTCTCCAGCAAATGTTTAAAATCCTTGGGTTTTATTGATTTTTTTGTTGGTGTTTTTTTTTTTCCTTCACAGTAAGAAAAAGAGAATATGCCTCAGAAAACACAGATGGATGGCAGCCTTAAGCAAAGCATGTATTTTTTTTCTTTTACAAAGCCAGAACCTGGTAAGCTCATCTCCTTCCTTAATATATTCATATTTTATAACTTCCTTCAATTATCATTTCAACTAATTTCCCAGGTACAGAAGGCTCTAATTTCCAAGAGGACTGGTAGCTTATAGACACAGGAAAATGTTTCTGCTCTGTCTCCTGACAGAATTACTATTACAATTACTACATTATTTAAAAATTATATTCCACATCTCTAAAAGACCCAATTAAATTAGGCCCCACTGTGTTAGTCACTACACACATGTGTAACAAAGGATATTCCAGGTCCCTGGGAAAAACAATTCTAATGTAAACTCAAGGACAGAATTATCTGCATTTTTGTTCTGTGGGAATAGTGCTAGAGGTGTCCCTAAGTCCTACCATAATTCTAATATTAATCATTATCATTATTATTATTAGGTATCATTGTTCCAGTCTTACTAGATCTTCCTCCCTCTTTTATTTTTGTTTTTGTTTTTGTTTTTGTTTTTGTTTTTGTTTTTATTTTTATATCGTGTCCTAAGAATGCACTTCATTCCTTCAAGTAAAGCACTTTCTTTTTAACACTGTAGTGCTATGTTAAGGATACATTGCTCCACTCTGCTTGCAGGGAACAAACTGTCCAGGGGAATAAGTGGTGGCATGAATGGTGTTTGGAGTGAGGACAAATAAAAAAGAGAGGCGAGACCACAGGCTGTCCTTCTGCTCCACGTGAATGCTACCACTTGTTTGCTGTTCCACGATGAACTCCTTCAGAACAGCGAGTTACTGGGAAAAGTCCTTCGTGCTGGGAAAGACGCACATGTCACCGCTGAGTCACAAGCTGGCAATGGTCATATCCACACACCTTTGTATTTTTATGTACTTTTTTCTCTTTCTCCTCCAAAGGAAGTATGCTCCCTGAAAACCTCTGACATTTTTCAGCATTCAGCCATGCCAGTTGTTGATGTTAGAAGTACTGTCCTTAGAGTGGGAGAAACGGGGACAAAATGTCAAAACAAAAATGCGGGATAACTTGGTGTTAAAATGCTGCAAATTGCAATGCTGATTTAAAACTGACTTGTTACTGAAATGTAGGAATGTATTATTTTTAACATTCCAAACACAGTGACTGCAAACGGCCTCAGTATCAACTTGGCATGTTTGCAGTTAGTGACCCACTTTGCAACAAAGATTACAATTCAAATGACATTAAATCAGTTAAAATTAAATACATTTCAAGTACGTTTTTAAAGAACAGTGAAACACTTTGTGAGAACTACCGTGGCAAACCCATCAAGGATCTGTCCCAAAGATACAGGTGGTGCACATCTACAGAAAAGGATCTTCTCTTTCAGTAAAACATCATCCTAATTTTGATATGAGAAGTTACCTAGAAGCAGTTACTTGATCGATGCCAGCAGTAACACCCAAACAAATTCTGGCTCTGGTTCTTAAAATCTTTGAGTCTTTTAAGAAATCCTCCAATTTAACCTTCTGAAAATATTACGTTTTACCTGCAGCCTAGAGGGAGAAATAAACTGCACTGCGGATTAAAAGTCCCAAGAACATAAAAAAAATAGTATCAGTATTCAAGCACTTTTTTTCAGTGAGGATCAGAGAGCAAATAAGTCTCTCCTACAATTTTTTCTAGCCTTCTGGGCTTCCATTTGGGAGAAAGTGCTATGAAATGCTTCTGTAAGAGAAATGAATAGGCATTGTACCAATGCCATCATATTTCTTGCCTTTAAGAAAAAAATGATCGTTTATTTTAGCAACATTTGTGTTACTTAACTTTTTCTTCTCTGAATACATATTAAATTACATAGCATCTTCAGTTTTCCAAAGTCTCTAGAACATAAATCACATCCCAGCTTGCGGGTTTTTTTAAGGAACTGTATTTATTATGAATATGGTTACTTCACAGTAAAAGGATGAAAACATCCTTTTATAGATAGGAAAACAATAGGCAAAATTTTTCTCCTGTTGTCAGAGGCAGCATGTGGCATATTGTTCATTTCTCTAATTCTAATCCCTTACACCTCAGACCAAGTGAGTTTACTGAGGAAAGCCAAAAATGCCATTCAGCTCTGCTGGCCTCCGACTGGATTAATCTTCTTTAAACTCCAGAATTAGTATTTAGTGTGCACATTAGATAAACATGTGATGAGCCCCATCTTCCCCATCCAACCTGGCATCTCCCTTATTGTCTCCGGGTTGTGTTTCGAGCTGACGGCTGCCCTGCCGTGAGCCCTGTTGTTTTGTGCAGAGGTCCTGTGGCGGGATCTTTCTTGTCTTTGGCAAACCCTTCCTAAAGAGCATTTTCCGCAGTGTGCCAGCAGCTCTTGGCACAGACTTGTCCGCTCACCGTGACTTGCAAGGCTGATACTTAATAGTCATCACCAGTAGCTTAGAAAGCGGCAGCAGCAAGGATGGATAATGCAGCCTCCGAGGTGAATCTCCCACGTTGGGTTTCTTGTATTTGGCAAACTTGGGAGACCAGTTTGAGCGGTATCAACCAGGCAAAAAGGAAAAGGAGAGATCCATCTTGAACTCTGGAGGATGTTTTATCAATTTTCATGCTAGGGAGACCCATGAGACACAAGACTGCAGCCTGTTCTCCCCTCCAGGCACTGATTCATCGGCCAAACAGATGAACATTACCCACTTTTATCCTGATTCATTCTCCTCCTGTCTCTCTCCTTTCTTTCTATCCCTCTCTTCCCTTTCTGCCTGTGCAGCACTGAGAGCAATGGGCCCAGTTGGGGATGGGCCTTTAGGGGCTACTGTGGCAGGTATAATTTGTAGAAAGGAAAAAAAAAATAGAAAGGAGAAAAAGAAAATTGACCTTGCTCGCTGCTTCAAACGTAATAACTGCTCTTAAGAGTGGCTCCAACAGCAAATTTTCCACATTGAGCATGGGTGAAGACAGATGACTTACCGTCCATCTCCACACACACCACTCGTTGGAAAAAAATCAGGGCGGAAAAGCTCCTCGTGGCCTGAAGCCACCCTTTTCAATTAAGCCCTGTTGCTACAAAAGTTCGGGTTTTTTTATTATTTTTTTGCCGAGAGGCTCCCAACCAAACGGGCGTGTCCCCCCCCACAGGGAGCCGTCCCGCGGGGAGCCCGGCTCAGCCCGCGCCATTTCGCACCGCCCCGCGGCGCGGGCGAGGGGCGGCTCGGGGCGGGGGGCGGTTTCTCCTGGGGGGGCAACAGCCTCGGCGAGGCGAAGCGGGAGAGGAAACGGGACGCGCCAGGGGCTCCTCGTGCGTTGGGGACAACGGCAGCTCCGGGGCGGGCGGCGCGGGGTCGCCATGCGGGGCGGGCCCGTCTGCAGCGGGAGGAGAGGAGAGGGCGGGACGAGGAGGAGGAGGAGGAGGCTGGCGGAGGAAGAGGCCGGGATATTCCTCAATGAACGGCTCGCTCCGCGGCGCGCGCCCGCCCTGCCTCCCGCCGCTGCCGGTTTCCATAGCGACGCCGCGGCCGCGCCGAGTAGTAACA
>NW_020455721.1:2364493-2419764 GCF_003342845.1 Nothoprocta perdicaria
AGCGCGGGGCAGCGCAGCGCAGCGCGGGGCAGGGCGGACACCGCCGCCGCCTGAGCGCAGAGCGGGGAAGCGGCCGCGCGCACCGGGCGCGCACGAAACCGCGCCTGGGAGCGGGGCCGGCGGGGAGGGGGGCGCGTAGCGATTTCTGCCGAAAGCCTAAAGTTGTCCTTTTTTTTCATATATGTATATATTAATTTTGCTGCTCGGGCTGGCAGCCCGCCGGAGGTGTCCGCGGGTGCGCCCGAGGCCAAGGGCAAGCGGCGTGTGGCGGGGGAGGGAAGCGGCCCCGTCCGTGGCTCTTGTTGCCCATGGCCGCGGCGGAGGGATGCGCGGGGATGCGGCGCCCCTGGACGCTGCGGGGTGCCTGCGGGCTCCCCTCTCCCAGCCCAGCAGCTCTACCCGCGCTCCCGTCCCCAAGGCAGGGCTTTACAGATGAGCTGATGGGGGGAAAGAAGGTCCCTTCGGGTTGCGCTGGCTGCGAGGTCTGCAAGCGGTGGGCTCGGCTTAGCCTCGTGGGCTCGGCTTAACCTCCGCCGCGGGGAGCGTGTCCCGCCTGTGGGGATGGGGAGGACGGCTTGCGTGCTGTTGTTGACGAAGCTTAGTTTGGCAGCCTCGTAAAGGAAAGCGGTACCAAGCGTGGTGGTAGTTTTAAAATGCTGTTTCTTGTTAAAAATACCAAATACGAGTGGTTTGGAACTGGAAAGTAATAAATAAATTACTGCTGCTTCTTAGGAGTAGGAGTGCCCTCGGGTTTTGTGTGGAGTGAGTTTGTTGCTATTCAGTCTGTATGAAAAAAATAGGTTTGTCTCTGTTATCTTAACTCTACCACATCTGTCCTAGCCGTGGGTAAGCAGGGACCCAAACAGTGTGGGTAGTACCTGCATAAATACCGCCTCGATCATATATATTTCAGCACAAGTTGAATATTCGGAGCAGCTTCCAACTGACAGCAGGCTGGCTGAGCTTGCATGATCGTGTCCGAAGGAACGGCTGCTGTTGCTCGTTGCTGACTGATTTAGGAAATAATCTACTTGTAAGTGTGAGTCCAGGGTGTGTGAGCAGCCGGTGGGCGCGCTGAGCAGGAATCCTCTTAGGTGTGAACCAGTAAAAGCAGGGAATAGTGTCTGAGATAAGGAGAGCCTGGATACAATAGTTATTGAGTGGGTAGGCAAGAATCGGTGTTGTAAGGAGCACGTAATTGAAAAGCTATCACATTATTCAAGACTTAAAATACTGTATGTAGGGCAATACCAGGATATGAGAACCCAAAGCCTGGGTATTGACTGGGAGAAGTTTATTTGCAGAAATATTAAATAAAAACAGTAACAGTCAGATGGAAGATGCACCTATCAAAGCCATCTCAGTGAAAGAAATGAGAAAAGGAAATGTTAAGATAAAGAAGATATGGGTCTCCAGCAATTATGAACATGAGTAGCATATAAAATTGAGACAGACTTCTGTCGCAAGAAGCATATAGCTGGAATTAAGTTTTAAATGAAGGTTAATTAGGGTTGAACACTTCTATTGCATCTATTGCTATGATATTTCTCTTTTAGTTTTTATATTAAGAATTCAGATCTATTCAGTCATAAGCAAAAAGCAAAATTTACAGTGGAGTTCCTTGCTTATGTTGATTGCAGTGTTCTGTGCAGTGTTTAAAAGTGTTTGTCTTGTGCTTCTTGGTGAAGTGCCACAACAGTTGTTGTATTGAAAATGTCATAACCTGGATAACCTCTGTTTTTATACAAAACTGAAGAGCGAATTCTTGAGTTTATTAAATATATAGGAATGGAGACCTCAGGTTAGTTTAGCATGATGGAAAATAGCATTTGAAGATCATACTCTGGGCAATCTGAAATTGAATGCACCTAGTAGGAAACGAAAGGTCACCTGTGTGTAATAAAGACCTGGGGACTTCTATTCCCTTGGACTGCATGGCAGAGAATGAGCAAAACATCAGAACTCGCTATGATCCTATCTTAAAAGCCAAAAGGATAAGCAAAATATTTATGGCTCTGCTGACATGTCCCATTTTAGTACAAGTGGAACAACTGCAAACTCCATTTGATGAGGTTTATCAGAGGGGATAAATTGAAGTGAAATGAAATGAAAGGTGAGGCAGTACCAGGGAAGAAACAGGATAATGTACTATAGAAAATATGACCCATAATGTAGTTTGATGCGTGAAAGAGTCTGATGGCCTACACAGATCTAGATAGTTGCTCAGACTATGTCATTTCACACCTTTCTGAGGCCCTTGAGTCCCAGCTATCTTCACAGAAAGCCTATTCTCAAGTTGTCTTGAAAGAGACCTGTAAAGCTTTATACTATGCAGAGGTCAAGGCTTGACCATGTTCTGCTTGGTTTAGTCAGTCCTGGTTTAATATATGCTTTATCTTACGTCTGAGGACTCTAAATTAGCTGTTTTTTTCTGGAGCTGACATGTGGGCTTGCCTAACCAGCGGTTATTTCAGGTGTAGAGAGACACTTATCACCTCATGTCTGGAGGTTGCTTGCAGCAAGGTTGCTAAGAAGGGCTAGGGAACCTCAAGAGCAAAGCTCAGGGAATTCTCCTGTGGCCTTTGCACACATTATGCACCGAAACGCTCGCTACCCGATACAAGCTAATGTTCTGACAGTAATACACTGTGCTTAGTCAGGTGTACCTTAGAGTAGTGTGATATGTGGTAATTATGACTTTCCTAGAAAACATTTGCCGGTATAAGAGTACTGTCGTAAGCTGCAGATAACTTAGGCGCCTTGAAAACATACATCTTAGGTTTCAAATTAATTTGCAGAAGCCCATGAAGAAGCTTATCCATCTCTTAGAGTCTAAGATGTGAAGTTTCTAACCCGCTAAAACTCTGTGATTTTTAAACCTCAGCCCTCTGTGGTTTGGCTCAGCTTGGTTTCCCTGCAGATCTGACGCAGCACAGCAGTTAGGCCCAACAAATGCTGTAATTAAGTATACCTATCCTTCTCCTGTTTTATGTTTTGCACTGTAGGCAGCCTGATCCAAACATTCGGGGCTGGTAGGGCTTACAACTAAATTATTCTGAAATGATTGTGTGTTCATGTGAAGCTTTAACTCAAATTAGTTTTTCCAGAAGTACTACTTTTAGTAAAATTCTAAATACAAGACTTTCTTAGCTCTCCAGGCAAGATCTGTGCAAACTTCAGTAAAAGTTTAAATTACCCAACAACAATTAATCTTAACCCATGCAGCACAACAACCTGGGCTGCTCCAGCTCTCTGAAGTGTTGAACAGCAACTTGAAATTCCTTAAGGTTTTTTCTTGATGTCTCTTGCTATTCCCGGGAAATTTAGCCCAAGTGTTACAGAGTTTATGACCGTCTGACAACCTCAGCTCATGAATGTTTTGTAGGAATGTGCTGAGTTGTGGAGGTAGCATCAGTCAAGGTCAAGCACTGCTACTTGTGCTGCTGTGTTCAGGAGTTGGGAGTCAGGGAAATTATCTGGTGATGTCTCTCAGCTTTCCTCTTTGATTAGCAGTGATCTGAGTGGTATGGGGAAGGTGGAGGCCCAGCAGAAAGCAGGAATGTGGTAATCTGGGTTTGAGAAGAATAACTGTAGCGGAGCCTAAAACAGAAAGCTGGCAGATGTATGGGACTGAAGTCAGGAGGAAAGCGGGAGTTGATGTACAGCCCGTGATGGAGACGTAGACCTGGAGTCAGGGAGCATGGTGGGAGCAACCTGGTTGGGACAGGTATGAGGAATTGGGATGAGATGGGGCTGGAATTAGGTTAGGCTGGAGGAGTCCTGGCTGGGAGAACCGTAAGTATTAAACTGTGTTCTCCGTTTCCTCCTGGTGCCAGGCCCAGGATGAAGGTTTATGGTTTCCATCTGTTGCTTTTAGACCACTTAGGTTTTTAAATCCTCAAGGCTTTAAACACCCTCTGCGGCTAAAGTGGTTGTCAGGGAATCCAAACCTTTGCATGGTAGTTTTGGGGAAGGTCGTGATCCAGGTGGGGGATCTCACCATGGTCGGCAGGTCATGGACAAGAAAGAGGCCTCCCTTCTCAGGGAGGTGAATGGAGAGCCAATCTGCAAATCTCACGCAGGAGATGAGGTCCTGTGATCTGAAAGGAAATATTCCAGCCCTGGTGACTCATGAGCACTGACCTGATCTGAATCTGCTTAAAAAGTCTCTGACCTTGAAGTTTTCACTGTGGAATAGTTTCATGTAGAAGGTAGCAAAACTACAATACAGTTTTAGTCATACAGTCACACATCACTTTCTTCCACAGGAAGCTTCATGAAGAGCAGAGTATTTGACGGTCCTTTAGTGAAACATTCTGGTTTTATTCTTGTTTAGTTTGTAGCCCTCACAGCCCGCTCTTTACACACCATTTAAACCCAGCACCAAGCCCAGCACTGTCTCTTTCTTTGTGGGCTTTTATTTGGCTGGCATATTAACAAGCACACACATGAACTGAAAAAAGATAGAGGAATATAAAAGCCCTTATAGCACATAGACATTATATAATATATCACCTGAACAAAGTACGATTCAAGGACTACCCCAAATGCCTGCCAAAGGTGTTTACAAACATCTAGTTAGATGAAACTAAATGTTTTTTCCATGTTGGAAGATACCCTGGCAACCCTTTTCAAGCTCTGAGAGTTACTTGCAGAAGCTGCTTACCAAATGTAAAGCTGCTGTCAGCCTAACAACTGAGCGGGTTCCCTTGTGCTGCTGAGTGCTGTGGCCGTGCAGGTTCTGCAGATCTTCCACCACGTGCTGGGAAGCAAGTGGCTTCTGCAGACTGCCCGTGAACCCACCCTGTTGCCCCCACAAGGCAGCTACCAAAGGGTCAGCCCAAATATCCTGTACGCTCACTGGAAGAAAGTGATGTGCGACTGGGGAATTAAACCATGCTATGGTGCATATGGACGGATGTTCTGTAACTCTCAAGTAATTGGCTTTGTTTTCTGTATATTACAGTATTTTATTCAACATAACTGGTACCACTGGTACTTTGTGCTTTCCTAAAGCCATCTACCTGGTTTGAAAACAAACACAAAGAAAAGAAACCATTGATTGTGGTTTATTCCAATGCTCAGGTCTACATTAAAAATACAAAAGTCTCTAGCTCCAGTTTTCTGACGTTACTTGCCTGGGTCCACTGAATCAGAACCCTTTTGCACTTGATGCCTTAATTCCTGTGATCTAGTTCCCTTTCACTTCGTTCCATAAACAGATTTTGCTGTTTATCTTCATTTTTTACCATCCTTTTAAGAATGTGGGCATCAGAATTACCTGAAATATCTTAGCATCACCCTCACTGAAGCAAGAGTAGTGGAGTATATAGGAGTAAAACATGCCTGTTTCTCCATCCTCACTGTTCTCATGTTTCTAAATCCCTGTTGCTAGGATTTCATACTCAGCGACTTGCCATCCATACCTGTTTAGATCCCCTCTGCCCCCACCAAGAGATTCCAGCCTCATTCCGAAGGTTTGGGTTGATTTTTCCAGACTTTGCATCTCACTGGATGCAGATACATTTTGTTTCAGTGAGCCAGGTTTGCCAAATAATCCTGTCCTCATAATTTATTGCTCTGCTAAATCTTGGTGCAATCCATAAAATTTATCAGCAGCTGCTTTGTATTTCCTTCAAGTTCCATGGTGATAACATCTACTAGCCCTTGTCCTGAAGCATTTTGAAACATCTCTATTTGATGGTTCCTTCTAGCACATGTTTGCTGAAAAAATGTCTGTGTTTTTTTTAATCCCAATGCCTTATTCACACTATGCAGTTAGGTGCCCCATTACATGAACAATCCTGCTTTTCTCTGTAGCAATCCCATAAAATAACTATGCAACAAGAAAGAAAGCACTTCACCATTAAAAAGAAATAATCTTTTCCTTTGTTATTTCCTCATTTTGCTCACCTCGCTCGAGGGAAAGAAGTTATTGTTGGGTGGAGGTCCTCTCTACTTTTTTTTTCCCATATTCTGGCATATTCTCACTATTCCCCTCCATCATATACCTGCAGTTGCCTTGTCCTTGCTGTGAGTCTTTGAGATGAAAGTCTTTGATGATTGTGCTATTAATGAAGTTAACAGTCAACACTGTGAATAACACTGGTTAAATAAATGGAAGTGAAATACAATCTTACTGGTCAGATCTATCTAAAAGAAGCAAAAGAGAGAGTGTCCCCTGACTGCATAGCTTATGTTTTCTCAAGTATAACCATGTGTTATAGTTGGGACGATAGGTGTGAGAGTCTGTTGATTTAAAGATCAGTTCAAGATGGGAGATTGCCTTTCTGGCCATCTCTGTTCTTTCAAAATCAGGAGCAAATATCCATCTAGTCAGATGAATAACTGTCTTCTTTGTACCATAAGTCTCTTAGCCTAAAACATTAACACCTTAATCATAAACTGCTGTCTCTCTCACAGGACAAAAAGAGAGCAGAGAAGATACCACCGATGAATCATCTGTTCTTATTATCAGTCGCTTCAGTGATGACTGGATGAGTAGATAGAGCCCAGAGCTATAAGCCAACTTGGCAGCTGGCAGGTAAGTCCTTGGAAGCTCACCAAAATGCTTCCTCGAGAAGCACATCTCTGTTTTATAGATTATATTCTACAAAACTGTATCCTAGTCTATAAAGTCTCAGCTTTGGCCAATGGGATTGTGCTTAAGCATATATCTAATGTCAGTGGAACTTAAGCGTGTCCATACCTGTAGATGTGCTTAAGTAAGGATCTGAAAAAGGGTGCTTTCCTGGGTGGGGAAGAGAAAAATAGCATTTACAAGAGTGAGGCAGAGCTGAAAATTAATGGCATCATGGTGATACAGAAAGAGAAGCATTAATGTTGCGTTTTCATGAATCCCATAAAATTCCCAATGAAGTAAGTTTCCAGACAGTCTTATGACAGCTGTCTTTTAAAGAATACATTAAATTATCTTTTATGAATCTTTTTCCCACCTGTACCATCTGGCAGAAAGCTGAAAGCATTTTATTGCTTCTGGAATGGGGAAAAAAATGAATGTAACAGCGTCTCCCTTCCCCTGGTCTAACTCCCGAGATGACTTGCCTGACAGTGGTGTGCAGTGATCACGGATCTGGCAACACTTGCATTATGAAATGTCTTTATATGAACTTACTGTAACATAGTCAAAGCATTTACTTCATGGTAAAGTGTGTATATATGCACTTTAGGGATGAGGATAATCTTCATTGCGCTCATCGGCGTAAATATAAGGCTTTGGTAACACTTGTTGACAAGCTTTTAAAATACAGATTGTCATCAAATTTGGGAGGATAGAAGTATGACACAATAACATATAGAAAGAAACTTTATTGCATTCCCTTTTTAATGCAGTTTGATTACTCAGATAGGAGTATGAACGAGTAAGTTGAACAGCCTTCTGAACTTCACTCCCTGTTTAAAAATAAGCCTTCTAGCTCTTATTCTGTTTCAGTAAATTTGCCTATGAAAATAATTGTCACTAGTGCAGGTCTTGTCATCTGTTTTCACTATGAATGCTCTTAATATGATGATGCTTGAATCACTATGTTGTCACGAATATAGACCATAAAATATGTATATTTTTTATATATATATATATGTGTATGTATGTATTTTTGAAATTCTGTGGGTCTCCCGAGTAGCATGGCTTTTCTGTAGTATTAGTCCATATGCACATAAGCACATATTTATATATCCACCCTCTCAAGAAAGCTACAGTATCTTAAATGGCACTAATGTACAAACATATATATGTATTAGCAAGATAGATCAGGAGTGTAGATTGACATAACAGATGTATATGTGGATATTGCATAGGTGCAGTGCTGTAAAATGCTGTACAAACAGTTCATCTTTGTGAACTTTTGTTCGCTTCTTGCTCAAGGAAGAGAAATAATTTAACACAATATGATCAATAATGAGCCACTGTGGACATAACTCTATGTAGGTGTCCAAAAGAGTATTTACCTACTGGTCATAAAATAGTAAATTTTACCAAACAGTAATCTGATCATGCTGTATATTTGTCACCTTCTCCGTTTTGCTCTGAAATTCTTTCAGTAGCAATATGTGGTATCTTTTTTCTTTGTTCTTTGAACTTATCTTTGTCACAATTATTTATTTCATTCCTGTGATTTCAGGAAATCCAACCTTATTTGAACGCATCTTTTAAAAAGTTGTTGCAAAGAGTTGTTCTTGATGTTTTATTTTATTGCTCATATACTAGTAGTGTTAACTAGAACAGTGATAAAGAACAAAAGGAAACACAAACTAATGCGATGACAAACACCAACTCCTGCAAAACAAAACATATGTGATTTTCAGTCTATGTTGAGGACTAAGGTTAACATTGCCCCAGTGCTTCTGGTCTGAGGTTCTTTTGATAATGTTTGAACAGTTACATTTGTAAATATATTTGGAGATTTGGGGAGGGCTTCCATGAGGTTTTCATTGATGTGGTGTACCTGTAAAATTAACATTTCATTTAATATATATGTTACAGTAAAGACGATAGATTAGATTTGGTGCTATTTGTTGCTAAAATGCTGACAATATATAGGCAAGACACAAAATGCAGCTCTTACTGAACCAAATTTAGGGTCTAAACAGGCAGAAGTACACTAAGGAAGATGCTTCAGAAATTTCCAGAGAATCTGCAGTAGTGTTATTTGGAGAGAGAAGGACATTTGGCATCGCTTTTCAGTTGAAATGGTAGAGATTTTGTTGTTGTTGTTGTTCTTATTTGTATTTTAAATATAGTGAAGGTGGGAGAAAGAGGTGTTGGGGGAAAAACCATGAATGAGTAGAAGGTTTTCTGGATAGGAACGTGGATAAGAATGAACTTCTATCCTGGCAGTAATATTAGTAGATTAATATCCCTAGCTTTGTGCTACTGGTACACAGTGTAATGTTTAGGTCAAATTTTCTAGAGAATGCACTGAAGGAGAGTTTTAGGCCTCATAACTGCAAGCAGATGCTCCAAAGTGTAGAAAAATGAGCGTGGAGCTCTCAGATAACAGGCAAAGCCTGAAAAACTCGGGGAAAAAAAATGGAATCAATATATTAAAAAAAAGTGAATTGATATATTTCAAGATTATATTGTTCTGAGAGGAGAAACAAATTCTTAGGAAAGCAATTTCATCGGCATTCCCAGCACGAGGCAGAGGCTCAGCTCCCACGAAGCCCGCTCCAGAAATGACCTCATTCGTGCACCGTGCCATACGAGGCCCCTCGGGCTGGCACCCAAACCCCGAGCAGCTGCCCTGCACAGCTCCCCGTGCCCATTCCCAGCAAAAGAAAGGCTCTAGTCAGCGCCGTGAATGGTTATTCACCCGTCTGCAAAGCTGGGCAGCAAACAGGCGGCCTCGTACATTCGCCCGTGGGCAGCGCCGTGATGGGGAAACCACGGGGAATTGTGTCGATAGGAAATGTGCAAAGATTGGGCTTCTTGTTCAGCCAAAGCCTTGGGTTCCACCAGTGCCATGGGCAGAGCTCGCTTCCTCTGCGCAGCTCCAGATGCCATAGAGGACTATAAAGATTCTTATTTTGCAGGCCAAGCTTTCATTTCACATAAACAAAGAACTTCCACGGATGCACCAAAGGGAGCCTTTGGACTGCTGGAGGTCTGAGAGGAAGGGGACTCGGGCAGGATAGTGCTCTCTTCCCTCTCCTGCGTGCCAGGTGTCCTTGGAAGATTGTTTTGGGCTAAAATGTTGTGACCATTGCATTCCTGCACCTGCCTGTTGGGCCCTGGGATGTGCTAAGCAGATATGCGCACTTTAAACCAGTTTGAAAGTTTCTCTCGTTTACATTTTGAACCTAAATGGGCCGTTGTTAAGGAATAGAGAGCTATAAAGGCATCTTTGATCCCCTGCCTAGTCTGAGTGAATTAGCTAAATAGCGAATCTCTCGCCTCATTATTGTTCATCATTGGAACAGGTCCAACTGAGCCACCTAGTCATTAATACAAGGCATTGTGGAAACGGTATTGTATTCCAGCTTCAAGTTGGTTATCCAGGTTTAAGTTGGTTAAAGTGCGTAATTTAAGCACCTCCTGGATAATTCTGTTAATTTCTTCTTTTCTTCCATCATGAATCAGCATTTAGAGACGTGTCCTCCATGTGAAGTGTCTTTGGGAGGGACATGTCTGTGTTTGTGTGTGCTCCTCTTCCCCTGCCTGTCAATATCCATTTAAGGGCCTGACTTTAAAGGACAACTATGTCTTAAAATTTTTCTCAATCTCAATAAAATTCTTTATCCAATATTATTGTATGCAAACAGCCAAACAGCTGTTATTAGCCATAGTATTTTACCTGATGTAATTTGCTTTATGAGGATACAGTAGTGCCTGTTTTCATTTTCCAAATCACAATTTTGGCTCTTACTCTGAAGTATCATATATCTCTGTATTTTCCCCAATATCTAGTAATGCACTGAGAAGCATGGAAGTGTAGTGTGTGAGGCAGCAATTTCCATCAGTAATTTTTCCTGGAAAACACACTGTAAGTTAGACTTGTCTTTGAAAGTCAGAATCATCGGTCATATTATGAAGAAAACTAGCTGAAAATGTGACTTTCTGCAGAAAAGATAAAATTGTAAATTTCTCTTTATTTGATGATGCAGTTAATGCATGATTCAAATATAATCAAAGCTCAGTCTTGTTTCTACATTTGTTCTAGTGTTCTTGCCCAAACCCAAGAATATATAATGAAATAGAGGCCTGTGGATGGAAACGTGTGTACAGATATTCCATGCAGTGCCTTGCTAAAGCTTAATGGCCAAACTCATGTTGGAAGTAGAGAGATTTGCCATCCTGTGGGATGACTAGACCCCCGGATGTGACGCAGCTGGGTCTCCGCATCTAGGGGGTGAAACTGGAGCTCCGGAATTTAACAGATTTACTAGCAGTAGCCAACACCCCCAAGAAGGTCTGCCTTTAGTGAGCCACTGCGGAGGCTGAGGGTCTACTAAGATTTTAAGAGTTAATATGAAGTTAGACTCTATTAAGAGTTTATTTTCTCCAGAGCCGCACAAAGTGATCAATATGGGCAATGGGAGGTAGCCAAACATGCCTGTTAAACTGCCCATATAATATACTCTGTTCAGCTTGCTGTCCCTTTTTGCTGCTGTTAATGCCAACCTCTCATCCTGGGGATGTGCTTTGTGGAGGAGGTCACAGTCACAGTGGCATGAAAGGCTGCCCTCTAAATCCGTGAAAGAGGCGTGAGGATTTAAGTGAATTCTTCACCGAGTCTGGCATTAAATGGGTGCCCGAGGGGTTGTGGACCCTCCATCCTTGGATCTGATTAAGGCCCAGAGCAACCCGAATGAAAGGCAACTTCAGAGCTGTTTTTGCAGGGACTTGCAATAGGAAGCCTGATTGCTGTAAATGGGATTGTGTGGGTGTGGAAGTCCCAGAAGGAAGAGCAGACAAAGGGCTATAGGAATGGCTGTTGATGGCACCCAGATTAGCAGGTCACAGCACACATCTCCGTGCAGCTTCCCAGGACACCCACCTCAGGAGACCAAGGACGAGCTCCTCATGACTCACCCAGGTGGGACAGGGTGACTGACTGTCACTCTCCGCTCCTGAAGACAACAAAAAGGCACGTCCAGCAGCTGCACATCCAGCAGGCAACAAAAAAAGAAGCCAAGAGGAGGACTGGATAGCGGAGTCCCTTGTCCTCCACTACAAGGAGAGTATCTCGCACCTTGGTGCTTGTGAGTACATGGGTTGCAGGGAGGGAGCTGGGCGCACTCCCTTCCAGGCATGGCTGCACTGGTGAAACCCAGGCTTGCAAGGCTCTTTTCTGGAGGTTGCAGGAAATAGGATTTGAACCTGATGCTTCCAGAGGCTCCTTCCCATCTCAACAGTTTTATGATTCTAGGACTTAACTGCAGGAATGAGTGGAGTTTGTTCTATGGTCTCTCACTCAAGAAGTAAGATCAATATATTCTGATGGTAACTTCAGGTCTTAAATGTTCAGTTCTTCTGTCCGTCAGTGTCCTTACTGGTAAGACTTAAAGATTTTATTTTTTTAACATGGATTGGTCACCCAGATACAATAATAATAATAATAAATCTGCAGTGTTCTGAAATCATAAAAGTTATAATTCAGTGTTCCTCTGAGGGATTATTTTATGTTTTAAATCTTGTGCTAAATAATCCTATCCTTGAAAACATAACGAAAAAATGGTCTATTAGGTGTTTATGATCAGAAGGCTATAAACTCAGTTCCAGGTGGCCAGGGTTGAAATGTCTTCTCAGTCGTTGTTAAAGCGACACCACAGTTATATTGCAAATAGTGGGGATTATGTGTCTCAGTCAAAAAAAAAACGCAGTTCTGGGAATGAATTTCCCAATTTGTGGACTCCCATCTTGTTTTGTTCTTTCTTCACTGTGCTGAACTGATTGTATGAGGCTGAATCCACAGATAATCTTTCTCTTTCATCTCTACTGTAATGCCCTATATGGAATCAAAGCTCGTTACTGGAAAGCAGGCATGCCCATCCCTTCTGCTGCTGTTGGGGAGCCCTTGTTGGTTTGCTCTGTTCTGCTGGAGCTGCAGTGAGTCTTGGTAGCCACCCTGGACCAGCCCTTAACTTTAATAGTATTTTCCATTAAAGGAACCAAGCTTGGGGATCTGACAACTGTGTATGCTCTTTTTCCCTGCATCTTAGCCCCAGCCTTCTCTGGGTTTTTATAGCTACCATCATGTGCAGTTGAACTTAACAGTGGCAGAATTTGGCCATATCACAAAATACAAACAACTTCTGATATTTCACTTTGGCTGCTTTTTGCTGACATCTCAGTCTGCCTAGTTTACTGAGAATTCCAGTGTTAAAAGTTTATTCTAAGTTTTGTGCTTGGGTTCTCCACTGCTTTACCATTCTCCTTCACTATTTTTGTCTTTCCTTCTCATGGTGGGAAACAGAAACCATATCTCATTTCTCCAATTCGTCTTACACTCGATTAGTCCCTTATTTTCCTATCATGCCTATCTTGTAGAACAAACAGTTTTCCTCATCCACCCATCTCTGCCTTAATATTTTGGTATTTGATTCTTGTAACTTGTATAACCTGTAACCTACTCATCTTTTACTGACCTAACACTTGCATTTCTTGCCTTCAGAAGCCATATCCAAACCTCTTACATTCCTTGGCTGTCTTCCTAAACCATATAATTTGGCATCTTTGAAACTCTCTGCAAATTCATCTTGTTTTTATCACTTTTAAGGCCTTCTTTCACTGTTTGTGCTTTCTGCTGTGTTCATTCCCTGCTGTCTGCAATTATGCCAGTCTAGAAACCATTTCTTCTGAAATTTCTTACTTGTTATCTCCCTGTTTTCTTCTACACTGTCCATTCTGTGTTCACTGAGATCCGTGATACTCCTGCTCTTTTTTTTATTTTTTTCAAAAACTCTTTTCAAAAACTTATTCAGAACTTTCTTTTAAGAATCCCAAGAATTGGAAATAGAAACTTTGTTAAACTGTAATCTGTGTTCAATTACACTCATGCATCATCAATAACTCAAAGCAGTTGAGTTCAGTGGCCTTGCACAAGCATAAGCAGGAGTAAGATTTACTGCAGAGTGCTTAGAAGAGGCAAAGAGCAGATAACCTGAAGGGACTTTTTTTTGTTCCATTTAGATCTAGTGCTTAATAGTGTTGCTATTAAGATGTCTTATAAACTTTAAAGACAATTCTAATGCATGGCACTTGGTTTCTTTTCCTGAATAGCTGAGTTAAACCTCACGAAGTTAAATGGTTGCTGATTGCGTTTGATGGCGGGTGCAATACAAAGCTCTTTGAAAACCATAGTGTAATAAGCTAGTAGTTGCACCTGATCTGTTTGCAGAATATGAGACGCATCAGCGATTGTAATGTCTCGTTTGGACACGATACCATCAGTGTGAGTGAATCAAATACTTCATTCACATGATATTGGATCAGTAGGTCCTCCAGACTTGGTAGCCTGCCAGTGAGGCTGCCACAATTTGTGCATTCATAAGCACTGTCCCTGAGTTTTGTCTGCCCCTTTCTGCACATCCCAGTGTATTAAAACAACTTTATCTTTTTGGGGTAGAAAACAATAATCTACAGTCCTTATGAATTACTAGATGCCATCGTAGTACTTTACTGACATTGTCCACCAGTTGGATTTAAATACTACAAAGAACAGTTCTTTACAGTATTTAATAATTTAACCTTTTTTTTTTTCCAATAACAGAGCAACTGTATATGCTACTGACGAAAGCCAAGCAGAAATTAATGGTTGTTTGTATTAGTCTTCTAATCAATACAGTCTGTTTTGTTGCTGCTGCTGTTTTTCTGAGCAGGATTTATATATTTTTAGGAATTGGGTATTTGAGTCAGTAACAAGATTTAGAAACACCAAGAAGATGTTTGTGCTCTGAAACAAAACCCAGACAAAAGCCAGTGTGATCTGTTATTATATTTGCTCCCACTGCACTGTTTTCAGTTGAATCATTCTTGATTTACACCAGGGTATCTAGTTTACAGTATCTTGGTTTCTAATGAACTAGCAATATGCCCTATTGCCGTCTTGCTAATCAAAAGGCTTTTAACCACTCTGGCCTTTTGCACAAAGTCATAAGAATCCTTTTATTGCCACACCATGCCATAAATTGCATCATTTAAAGTGTTGTACAGGGCTGTATGTGCAGTTGAGTGGGATCCCTGAAAGCACTTGTTCATGCATGGGTGGCGTGATAGTCTCTTGCTTTTCGTTGTAGAGAAGGAGCACTTAATTAACAGGGAAAAAATCACATGAACTGGCTGAAATAAGTGAGAAAAATTTGGAAATAAGTGGAAGAAATTCCAGTTAAGGACAGACATATTCTCACAGTCCTTTTCCCAGTAGTTCCTTATTTGATCTAATATGAATAGAATCACAGAATCACAGAATATTCAAGGTTGGAGGGGACCTCTAGAGATCATCTAGTCCAACCTTCAATAGCTTTCGTGTATTTGAATACATGCACTATATGTGATCCAAAAAAGCAGCTTTGTCATCAGAGATCAATCTTAGGTGTGTGTCTAGAAGTTTTGTTTGTTTAAGGATGTAATTTAGCATTTTCAGCTAATCTATAATCTGGAAACCTCCGTCTGGGTTCCACCCTTACAGTGGATAATTCTTTAAAAGATAACCTTGTCAAAGAGAAGAATTGCTCCTGTGTAAAGGGCTCTGTCTGGTCATGTATGTCTTGATCTGGCATCCAAAGCTGTGATCATCATTGCTGTGTTGATGCACGATTGCCTTTTTGCGGTGGTTGCTTGGTCTGGTGAGTCCGCCTAATATAAACTTCGCTAGGAGTTTATCAGGAGCAAAATCCTGAAAGTGAAGGATGCTCAAAGCTGTAGTTTCACATAAGCTGTGCTGCTTCAGATACCCAGCATGTTAATGGACCCTTTATGAAACTTTGCAAGGCTACATGTGGAAGAAGGCAGCCAGGCATGATATCAATAGCAACATCTGCCTAAGGTGTTGAGTAAGTGGAGATGAAAGTCTCCTTTTGTGTGTGTGTTTACTGGTCCTGTAAGTTGCCTACTTCAAATTGAGATGAGTTTGGAAACTTGGGGATTGAAAGGTTAAACTTGTGACAGGAGATATCCTAGAAGACGATACATTTCAAAATGCAGTGTTGTGTAGCTTAATGCTGTATAGGGACTGGTTACAGAGAGGCAGGATGTATTGGCCTGGATCTAAACGGAGGATGATGTAGTGCGAAATTGTAGGTAGATTTGGCTGAATCTCATGAAAACCAGATTAAATTAGCTCGTGTAGAAATACATGCTGTCACAAGTAGATTGCTCCCAGTACTTGACCTGGCTTGGTTATCTCTAAGCTGCAGCACATTTTGAAGTATAGATGTATCTTCTATGGCAAAATGCATCCAGCACAGCTGAAAGGATGTGTCCTCCAGGGCACCCTTGCTGAGGGTGCCCTCCAGAAAGACAGAAGGAAAATGTGAGCTCTCAAGTCCTCAAGGAAGGCTGTAATCATCTGAGCCCGCAGAAGATGCTAGAAGTAATTTTATGCAATTTCAGTGAGAGCTCCTTCTGTCACAAAGCCAGGCCCGAGGAAAACAGTGTATTTGAGCTTGCTGCAAATATGGTTTGTGTTTGCAGAAATTTGAGGTTATATAGAGTCACAGGGGATGCTCTGCTGCCTTCTGCACTGATTACTAGTGCAGTATTTGTAACCCTATAAACTGTGGTCTAGTAGGCTAAAAAACAGCAGTATGCCATATTGATGCTTCAAATGTGGAGCTTTTCATGGAAAAGTAATAGCATAAAAAAAAAATAAAACCAGATGTTTCTCAGCTTCTAAATAGCTCTTACGTATCTCTGTTCTTCTGATTTTTCCCCTTTTTTGCGAAGTGTGTACATTCAGCACACTGGAAATGAGGTCTTTGTGAAATATGTCATCTTGTAATGTCTATTAAATAAGGTCATTTACTAACTCATCTTTTTCATATGCCTTTTTTTTTGGGAGGGGGGAGGCATATGGAGTGTTCAGAAACTTCCCATTCACCTGCTTTAAGTAAAATGAGAACAGAAGAGATTTATTATGAGAGAATTTTTTAAAAAATATTTTAAGATGTTCTCAGGTATGTGTTGGTTCTATCAAAGTTCTTAATTAGGAGAAAGCAATAAATATTTTTCATTCCCTGCTTTGTTCCATAAAACTCAGACAAGAATCTCACTCATAATACTGTACCATAAAAAAATGATATCCTTTGGGGCAGTCGGTAAAGCTGCCGGGTTGCTGATGGGATTTATATTTATATAAATCCAGAATTTGTTAGTGTTCTGATTTCTAATTTTCCTAGTCCTTTACAACCTGTAACAATGCACTTAAACTAATATCCCAATTCATTATAACCAGTTAAGAAAACAGCAATATCTGGTCTCACTTATTAATTTACATTAACCCAGGCAAACAGGCAAGCGTAAGGACCCTCTAAGGACTATATTGCTTTTTAAACCTTTAGAATTCCCTTTTGTGCTTCCTCTGTTTTCTTTCTAGTTAGTTTCAATAAGCCCAATGTGTTTCTGGATGTGTCAGAATAGTTTTGAAAACTCTTGAAGCAAATCGTTCCCTTTACATTTTATAAGATGCTCAAACGTAAACACTTCAAACATTTTGAATTTGCCTAACATTTCAGCTGTTACAAATGATGTCAAAATACTGTAGCTCTGCTCTTTTTCTTTTGGAAAGAGAATTAGAACAAACTGGTTCCTTGCAGCGTGTAGTCTCTGCATTATTACTGTATATATGGTTCCAAACCATGAGGATTCTGTTCCTCTCTGGAAGTCGTCTGTCAAGTAGCACTAAACCTCTTTCAGTGGGAGTTCATGCTGTGTAAAATACATCACATTTCACTGCTAAACAACGTGTTATAACCAGAGCAATTCATAATAATCTCCTTGAAGCTTAAGTCCTTTATAAGCCTTCATCTGAGTTCAGCAAATCTCGCCAGCAAAATACTCCAGCGCTGAGACCGGTAGTGTAGCACTTCATGGATCCCCGACAATCCTGGAGTCATTTACAGCAGTTAGGAAGATATCTCCGGACTAACACTTAAAGCTGCTGTTTAAGAGGATTCTGTATTCCCTAGTGGCATAAAATAATAGCAGTAAATTTTCCTTGCATTTTTGGCAGAGTGCAGCTGTGCATATTGCTCGACACAAATTAACTCAATCCATTTCATCCTTTATTTAAATATATGCGATTTTATCTCATGCATATTGGTCTAGAATTATCCATATGCCTGCAGTATTTTTTTTCTTTTTTTTTTTCCAGTTTGTTTGCAAGCAGCTACTGTGCAACTGTGAAGCCCTGCTAGATGAAGCGGAGCTGCTGTGATGGTTCTTATAATCCCATTTTCAGCAGAAACATTCAAATAAAGATATGTAAGTAATTATTTCCAAATATTTCGTTCCATATTCACCTATCCTGTAGAGCTCGTGGTTTGTAATGAGCTTAGATTTTGTATAAAAACATAATGAGACTTTTTACTTATTTGAGCAAAGGTTTATTACCAAAGTTGATGGTGTCAGTTGATAATATGGCTGTTTGATGCAGCCAAACTGAAAAAATATGCAGTTAAAAACAAATTTTCTAGGCTCCTACAGCTATTATCTCTGCATATAAATCAAGCCAAGCAGGGCTTTTCCTGATAAGTGGAAAAGTCTTGTCAGAGGACAATACAAGTTAAAGTCCAAGCTAATGACTCCTACCTGGCACCGATCTGTAGGGATCCTTGAGTGCCAAAGATGCAGTTGAAGGCATACAACTTAGTTAGCAAGATCTGCTAATATTACATTTTCAAAGCATCGCTTTTCAGATATTTATTGTCTTTGAAATATATTGATAGTGACATTTTACTTTGTGATAGCATTGTGCTTCTAGTTGTAGATAATAAGATCAAGGGATAAGTGAGTATAGGCTTTGGCTTAATAAGCAAAATGTCTCTATATTGCAAAAATAAAATTTTATCTCAGCAACATATTTTTTAAATATGTATTTTTAGTGAATAAAAATGGTGTTCTCACAATTTAGTAAAACCAGATGAATGTATTGTTTCCTGGAGCCCTCCCTTCTCCTCTTAAACTCTTTGAGACTATCTGTAACATCAACTAGATTAGCTTTGGGCTGACAGCTTTTCCAAAGCAGTGTGCTGGTGGAAGACCAGGCCTGGAAAAGTTGTTTTGTGAGTGGAAATTTGTATTGATATTGGATTATTTTGCCACATGTGGTATGCAAATGTCCTGTGACTGAAGTAAATACAATTGTTCCTTACTATTTCGCTTTCAGAGCAGGACAACAACACAAAGTCTGAGCAGCAATAAGAGAAAGCCCTCTTACCAGCTATAGGCAAACTATATGCAAACTTTAGTCTCAGTATTGCCCTGTGTAATCCCCCACCCACCATTTAGTGTTTGTACTAGCATATCTAGACAATACAGGAAAAAATTTGCATGTAGTCATTATCCTCGGAAAAGTCTGAAACAGAATGGACCAAGAGAAATATTGTTACGTGCTAGACAGATTGCTCTTAACAACAACTGAGAAAGAAAGAAGTCTTGGTGCCTTTCTCTTCCATTCTTGGAGTATTTTCAGCTCCATCAGGACAAAGTTAATGCTGTCTATTTAAATCATATTTTAAAGGTTGATTGGAACTTTTTGTAATGCATAAGATGGTTCCCCCTCTGTGAAGAGATATTTCTCACTGAATGATGTAGCCATGGTTATTTTTTTTTTTTTAAATGTTGTCCCTTCTGGCCCCTCCCAAATGATATAAAACAGAAATTGTGTCCTAAGAGAAATAATTCTGCCATATTTGGCATTTGTCGTTTTGCATGTGTCACTTTCAGTACAATAGTGGGGTTTTTTTGTAAGTCATGTACTTTATTTTATGGATTCATTTTAAGTTCTTATATTCCAACATACAGTAGCAGGCAAAGCAAGGAGGCAAACCCCCACAGTGTTATCTTCAGACATTCAGAAACCTGACACAAAACCAGACTGGCTGTTAATATGCCAAGTTTAAAGATAAATGGTCGGCATATCTGCAGGTCACATAATTAAAAATTTATGCTTATAATAAGAAATAGTGGGAAGCTTTTTATTTATTTATCATTATATATCTTTTCAAGTCATATCCTAGAATCAATGTCCTACAGCCTGTTCAATTATTCTCAAAAGACCTTCCAAAGGACACAAAATCTACAGTAGGGAAACAGAACTCTATCTTATCTGAGGAAGCCACTAAAAAAAAAAAAACTATTAACAAAAAAAAAAGAGTGTTTAACCTTTCTCTAAAGTAATGTATTTTGCAATAGAAACGGTCTTAATATCATTCATATTGCCATCGGTCATTTCTCTTGGTTTCAGAGTCAGAGAGGAGAAGCCGTTGGCTGTAAGGAAAGAGTATAGGAGAAAATACTTATGAAGCCCAAGCAAGCAGGTTGTGAATCAAATAAAATTGTTTTAGAAGGAACTAATTATGTTTAAATAGTGTATTTCCAAAATTAAATTAAATTTGTTACTATTTAAATACAAATTTCAAGCCACCTCTTTTTACTTAGCGATTTGGTGTAATGGTGTCTCTTTAAGTCAAGTTATTTAGTGTCAGTAATTTGGTGTCTGTTTACGTCGAGACAGCTATTAAGAGATCAGCCCCTTTTGTCCTTTATTAGTTTTATTCTTAATACAACCGCAGAACAACCCACAACTGCATGTCACATTAAGTAGTCATTCGGTGTATTGCTATATCAATTGTTCATGAATTATATATAAGAAATACATCTGTCTCGGGAAACATTGAAAAGGGTTTTGCTTGTGTCCACAAGCCTAACTGATGAAGCACTTTTTCTACATCACGGTCACTTTTAAGATTCATATCAGCACCGTGGTAGCCTCTAGCTAGAATGAAAGTCATTCAGGATCGAGTGGCATCAATAAGGCCTTCCCCAATATTCATACCGTTTTCTGTTACGAGCTGACGCATGAGTTACTGAGATGACAAAAATTATTGCAAATTGTATTGTTAAGAGGAAATGGAGCCTGTTGCTACTGAATATGCACTTGCAAAAAATGTAGAAAGTTCCCTAACAGCTAGTGTTACAATATTGAATAAAGTCAAGCATGTTAGCTAACTATATGGATAACGTCTTCCCTGCTTAGTTCCCGAGAGGGAAGGAAAAAAAGCATCAACTATTGATTTTTTGATTTGATTATTATTCGAAACAACACAATACTATTATATGAGTTCTCAAACTAAATGATCAGAGACCCATGAACATTTTACTCTTGTATTTTTATATCATTATAGAGGATTGTGAGATTATCAGTCAAGGACTCGTGCTGAGTATTATAGTAATAACTTCTGATAAAAATCATTATGTTTGATATTAGCTATGAAACACGAATATTTATTGTGTATGTCATGGATTTTCTCTTCTGTGCATGGCATTTCCTGGGATTTCTTGGAGAAATAGCCTCCCTGTCTATGCTATTAAATACTTTGTGTGTATGAAAAGAATGTGCTGAGGCATTTTCCAGAGCAGCTGATGGAGCTCACCAGACCCCAAGCACGGATCAGGGTGCCACGTTGTTTAACTCTGGTGCAAAGTCACCCGTTGATTGGAGTTGACAGGGAAATGCCCCTGCTTTAAAAACCATCCACTAGCAGCAGAAACTCTGCACCAGACAGGTTGAACATCCGAGAGCTGCCGGCACGTTGAATGTAGCCTGGACAATTGTCAGATTAGTAAAACTGTTTGGGTTTGGGGTTTGGTTTTGTTTTCTTCTCCTTTGTATTGTGCTTAGCACAAGCTGGAAATATCCAGAGAGATGGTCACTTCCTGCTGAGTCAGAAGGCAGCAGAGCTGTTTGAGCACGGGGGGCCACGGGAGACTCGTGTGTCTCCTGCTCTGGGCTGGAGAAGAGATTGCAGGTTGTCTGGAGAAGCAGAAGTGATTAAAGAGCTTCTGTGAGATTCCTGAAGGGAAGTATTTTGATATGATTTTAAGACCATTCTTTCAAAGCATAATTTATCTCCTTAACTGCGGTAATTAATTTTTTTTTTTTTTTTTTTTTTTTTTTTGGTGTGAATTTCTAACACTTGGAAATATGTAGTTGCTAGAAGACATAGCACCTCAGAATGCTTAGGTATGCTAGTGGGTAATACTGGAAGTGCTTTAAAATTAACAACAGATCCGTAAAGATAACTCTGGGTTATTTTACAGAAATAATTTTAGTACATGGGATTTCTCCAATGTGTTTCTCTAAATAGAAATAGTAACATATGGGTATTTCCATTCAAGCCAGAGAAATTGGACAACTTCCTCTCTCTCTGAGAAAACAGACTGAAGGATCTCCCATATGGTATATTTGCTGTACTAATTTTGTTCCCTCCTTCCCACCAGTTTTTGCCTGTTTGGAGAATAGGCATTTCCTGTCTTCCCTGTGGGTGAACCTTCACAAGAGGTTCGTCTTCACAGAAAGTAAGTTCCTGTATATTTATTTATTGCTGGCTATTTTCTCCTTCTCCTATTCTCTTAAATACAGTTGGCTTGCATTTAGAGGCAAGTCTTTCAAAACTTTTGAAAACATCATATATTGTGAAGCTCCATGGAGATATTTTATGCAGGTTAATTGCTGACTTCATGTATGCATTTGTGAGTATTTCATATGGAAGTTAAAATTCAGTTGCCCCCACAAGAAAGTGTGAGTTGAGTAATAAATGGATGGCTTGATAATCCTGGCAAGGATGATATTCCGCTAGTGAGGGGAAGAAGAACAGATATCCCATCTGCTTTGCCCTCTCAGCATTTCTAACGTCTGGTATCAAAAGAGTTTCATCAGCAACTAACAATTTTAGCTTCTTATGCACAGTTTGTGAATGCAGCAGTTGATAGGTGAGTTTAAAGGGTGGCCATCACATGCCACAAGTCACTCACCTCTCATTCAGGGCCTATGGGGAAAGCCCGTGGTCTGCAACTCAGCAGCGATTAGTAGCAGGCTAAGCAAGCAGCAGTGGCCTTGTGCTCTCTCTGGCCATCCGTGCAGGCTTGCTCTTTTTCAGTCTGGTTTTGTGAGTAGCCTCCTCTTGCTCGTCAAGCCAAGATGCTCCCTGTGCTGTTAAGTCTGTGCAAGTCCCACTTCTAGGACTGCCCTGCAGCGGCCAGCTGGAGACTGCTGTTTTTTCCTGTTACCTGGTCAAGTTACTTCTCTGTCATCAACTTTACTCCCTTTCTAGCAAAGCAGTCTGAGTCAAGCAGAGGAGACAATAAAATACAGGTCAGCCTGGGGAAGGAAAAGACAGAAAGTCCAAACTGGAGCTGCCTTAGGAATGCTAAGCCTACAGGAATAGTGAATTCACTCCTGCAGTCCTTGCTTTGATGGGACCAAGAAAAGTGGTTATCAGACAACAGCAGGTGTGCTCATTCCTGGATAAACTGTGAGGGATGCTGTTGTCATTGAACGTGTCTAGCTTGTTCGTATTTTGTTCTGAAAGCTGCTTTGCACTACGTAATGGGCACAGGAATGAAAAGTTGTGCAGCCTTGCAGCAGGTTGTGCTGGTTGTGGCAAATGCATTCTGTGGGAAACAATAGCAGAAAGTAGCTAGGCTTTCTTCTAAAATGTGTTTGTATTTTAAATGAAAGAGTAATTACCCAGGAAAGACTGTTTCAGTAAGTAACAGTCAGCCTGATTCTTCATTCAGTAAGAGACAAAGCTTCACAGACAGATCGTGTGAAGTGGGCTAAGAATACAGAAACATCAAATTGTTGAATAAGGAGGATTGGAAAGGTCTCTGGATGTTCTATCCCCTTGCTCAAAGCAAGGGCAAATTCCAGCTTAGAGCAATTTGCCCAGAGTTGTATAGTGTCAAGATTCCAGTATTCCTGGCAAACATTGTAACTTCAGAAAGAATAAACCCAGTGCTTTAAAAATAGACTGTGGGACTTTGATTTGATCTCGAATCATTAGGATTTTTTTAGATAACTTCAAAGAGGCTAGATCAGTACTATGATTTGCACTAAGGGATTTATACTTGACTCTTCTCTGGAGGCCAAGGCTAGAAAGAGTCAATGAAAATTGCAGTCTAGTATTAATAAAAATCCCAACATAAATGGAATATTTGAACATGAGATAGGGAAACACCTTCACATGACATCCTGTAATAATGTAGCTGGAAAAGAGAAGAAGGCAGAACATGAACAGGCAGAATATGAACACACAGCTAAAAAAAGTGCCAGTTTTCAGCTCCAGGCCTAACAGTATAAATGGATATGAGGAAGGAAAAAGGTAGAAAAGCAAAAAGACAGAATCATCCAAAAATGTGATAGGACTGAAAAGGTAAAGAATAGATATGATGAGAATAGCATGAATAAGAATTAATGGTTACATTATATTTTTTCCAGGAAAACATTTATAAATACAGAATAGTAAGCACTAATGAAACTACAAAATGTAAAGAGAAATTCAGCATCTGACTTAGCCAAAGAAGGAAGTTTACAATCACTGATATTTAATACTAATAGATACATTTTGAATAGACTATGTGAAAAGAGAAGCATGATGAAAGTGGCTTTCTTGTACGTGCAGTAAAATAAATTTGAAAATAATTTGCATAATAGCTATAGGCAGAAACCAAAATAACAGGATTGCTGCTTTCTGGAAATTAATGATCCCATTTTACTACTCAAGACAGCAAGAGTTGTGACTTCTTATTGGTAATGCAAAATTCAGCCACCTAAAGGGTGGTTAAATGAAGGAAATTCTGTCAGTTTTTCTTCCTATCTTTCCTCAAAGGAGCATTCAAGCAGAAATGATAAATGTGTGAATAGAATTGTTTGGAAAGTGGTCTACTTTTTTGTGAAAACTTGGAATTATTTGTTCAAAGATTGACAACAAAACACAAAGATTTTCAGTGCAGGTGGTATCAGAGACAGCTTACGATTTTCCATGAGAAGCAGACACGTTTTCTGTTTGGCTATACAATAATCTAGTTTTATGCCATAAGACACTGCTTGCCAGTCTTAACTGTGAAGCATTTGCATGTTAGTTATTCTAATTCACCGCAGGTATGGAAAACTAAAGACACTTTGAACTTTCTTGAACTTTCAAAGTTCAAGACCATAGCTTTGTTTGTTGGCTTTACTTCTGCTTTCTCAGTGATGCTTTTCCTTTTGCTTCTGCCTTTTGCAGTGGTGCTTTGCCCTCCTGTTGGTTGGCATTTCATTTCGTAGGTCCATTGTGTGGCTTCTCCAGCCTGGTAAGTTAGCTTCTTGTGACATTTTTATGTGCCTAAAAATCATTCAGATTATAAACTCTTTATGAAATAAAGAGTTCTATCAATGAATAAGGAAACTCCAAGTGCGACAAGGATAAAGGACAGATTATAAAAGACCTAGTTTTGTCAGAAAATGTCTAGCTTGTACATTCTGAGAATGGTGGAGCAATCTTTTTGTGGTTGTGTACCACAATAGAATACACCACAAGGATAGTCACAATACCAATAATAAAAATCATTGTAAGGCAGAGCTAGAAACTTGAAGCACTGAAGAAGTTGGAAAAGGTTTAAAAAAAAAAAAAAAAAGTAGATTGGAGAGGAGCCCCTATTTGTTTTTTCTTTACTGTGTTACTAACCTATATTGTGCAGGAAGACAGATAATAGAATTTTTTTTCAAGGGTAGAAGGAACAAGAGACCCATGAAAGAGACATTGCAGTACCTGGTGGAGAGCAGATAAAATCTCTTGACAGAAGTAGCACACTGCTGGAAAGAGAGACTTTTCTGTCATGTCCTTAAAAAAGGCACAAATACCTGAACGTTAGGAGTGAATAAAAATTGCCAAAGGAAGAGAAAAAAATGCACGTTTTTGGTAAACATAAACCAAACTTTTACTAAAATAAATAATGAAGAAATAATAATTTACCGAAATAGTCACTTTTTTCATATTCCATTAGCCTGCATTTTTTTGCAGGCCCAGAGAACTGGACAAAGCAGCTAGACCCCAGCTGCTCTGCCTGTGAATGAGTTTAAGAGGGTGCAAAATACAGTGCAGCACCCATCGTTCTGAGAACACAAGTGCTTGATTGTAGGAGAGGGAGTCACAAATGACTGCTTAGGTTGCATCTTCTGCTGAGAATTTCATAGGATGAGAGAATCAAAGCTACTCATGAGTCCAAAAGAAATGTGTGCAGAGTGAGGCGAATTTTTATCACCATGACTGCTATATATACCTCATATGTCAGAGAAGAAACTATAGGTGAATAGAATAGCCTTAGAGGAGAACACCTTATAAGTGCAGGTAAGCAAGAAGAGTTAAGCTTATAAAAAGCTTCTTTGTTTTCCCTTCTACAGCTATTCACTTTTTTTTTATATTCTTATTACTTTTTCTCTCCACACAGAAATTCCAGATTGTCTTTTTTACATGGATGCCTGCCTTGTAGTAGAGGAATTGCAGCACAGCATCCCTAGCAGAAGCTGAAAATGGATGACTCCTACTGATGCTTTTTGACAATTCATCTCTTCCTTTCCTGATTGACATGGGTGAAATGATTATTGGGAAAAAGAATTAAAAATAAGACCCAGTGACATAATTATCTATCGACTCCCCTTGCCCCAAGTGTGAAACCATCAGAAGAAATGACCACTCAACCAGCAGAGGAGTCTGTGGAGCCCCAGAGCTCAGATGAGCTCGAGTGCAAGATCTGCTACAACCGCTATAACCTGAGACAGAGGAAACCAAAGGTGCTGGAGTGCTGTCACCGAGTATGTGCCAAATGCCTCTGCAAGATCATAGACTTTGGAGACTCTCCTCAAGGAGTCATAGTGTGCCCGTTCTGTCGGTTCGAAACCTGCCTGCCAGATGACGAGGTTAGCAGTCTTCCTGATGACAACAACATCCTTCTGAATTTAGCTTGCGGGGGAAAGGGGAAGAAGTGCCTGCCAGACAACCCAACAGAACTGCTGCTCACCCCCAAAAGGCTGGCGTCCCTGGTTAGTCCCTCTCACACCTCTTCCAACTGCCTGGTTATAACGATCATGGAAGTACAACGAGAAAGCCCCCAGACCCTGAACTCAACGCCCGTGGTGGAGTTTTACAGGCCGACGAGCTTTGACTCTGTTGCAACTGTATCCCACAACTGGACCGTGTGGAACTGCACATCTTTGCTCTTCCAGACTTCAATTCGGGTGCTAGTTTGGTTGCTAGGGCTGCTGTACTTTAGTTCCTTGCCCTTAGGGATTTACTTGCTGGTATCTAAGAAAGTCACCCTTGGGGTTGTCTTTGTAAGCCTCGTTCCTTCAAGCCTTGTCATTCTTATGGTTTATGGCTTCTGCCAGTGTGTTTGTCACGAATTTCTGGACTGCGTGTCTTCTTGATGACAAATAACAGTGAAATAAGATGTGTTGCCATCTATGTAGCATAGTTAATTTAGCCTTTCTTAGTATTATTTATTCATATTATTGTACATCCCACTAAACGGAAGCAATGTCTCTACTTTTATGGTCCTTTTATTTCTATTTGGTTTTTGATTTGATATTTATTATCTTCTCAAGTTTTTTTTTTAAAAAAGCTAACTAATGGAAATAAAATCTATGGGCTGATTTTAAAAGGCCATATTGTAGAGAGGGATCAAGCAAAATTGCCAAACTTGATGCCTGCTGCACCGCCCTTAGTCAAATAAGTAACCATTTGCCTTCCGTTGGCTTCCTCACGTGAGTCAAGACTGCAGGATCGGTCCTGGAAGAAAGGAGTACATGGGGCAGCCTGTAGGTCAAAGGAGGGCATCTCTCCAGCCAAAGCATCTCATGCTTCGAAGTAGCTGTTATTTTTAGCTGCTAGTGAATTAAATCACTTTCTTAGTAGTATAAAAAGAGTAAGAAACTTTAATATTGCTTTTTCCAGTTCTTATTACAGCAGAAATATTTGTGGGAGACCAGTGATTATGGACTCCTGCATCTTGGGCATGGGGAATATAATTTTTCCCCCATGCTAGGCACAGCCTCCAAAACACTTTCCCCAAACTGGAACCCCCACCATTTCCCGCTCTGGTTGCAGCTCCCTCTGAGTTACTCCTAATGATAAGAACCCTCAGGGACCCAGCTTTACACTCTCCTCTAGATGCACTTTTTATCCCCCCCTTTTTTTTTTTAAGGGTGCATCCACCTTGGGCTTCCCCTCGCGGGTTCAGAGCTCTGTAGCCTTTCCCAGCTCTCTTCTCCTTTCACATCCCTGCCCTCCGAGTACTTCCATATCCAGACCACGCGCCTGCCCAGCAAGGGGCCTGGCTGCCCTTGTGCACATCTGCCCTCTGGAAGCTGCACAGGAGAATTTCCCTTAGGTGACTTGAGCGATCAGGTTAGATCTTCATTCCCCATCTCTGGGAAATGGACCTTTGATGACTAACACAAATTTGAGAAAAATTCTGAAATCACGGGTTTTGGGCCTTTTTTTTTTTTTTTCCTGCTTTCTGAGTTCACATAGTGAGCACGATAAGGAAGTACCATTATTTTGAGAAGGGTTCTGTTTAATGCAAAATGCATCCACGAGTCACCAGAGATCATGGTATGTGCAGAAATCAGTGTAACCCAACAGGTTGCGTTCAGAGGAATTACTGGTTTGCCATTCCTCAAGGACAATCAGGCCCTATAAGATTTCTCGGTATGTTCAGGCTATATCTTAAACTAGTGGAAGAATACAAACCTAAAAAGGAAATATTTGACGTTTATGTGCAACTAGATCTAGTCAGTGCCATAATTAAAAATCCATTTTCCTGTGCACAACAGAATGAAAAATGACAAGGAGCAGTTGATCGGTGCAAACAAGGCTTTTGGATCAGGCACAAGACGTGGTATTTTCAGTATTGTGCCAGAGGGAGAAAGGAGTCATGGTGTGAAGACTAAAAGTACAAGCTAACAATATTCCCAGAGCATGTTAACTTTGGTGAAAGGAAAGCATTAAGTGGGTGGTGTGTTTGTCTAGAGGACTTGAGTCAAGCTGGACCAATTTTTGTAGATGGTACACACAATATCAACAATTTTCCATCCTGTTACAAACATAGGAAAATCATGTGGAAAGCTAAAGGTCCTGCTTTCATTGACACTTGAGTTTATAATAGCGCACAGATACATGTACATGTAGATGCACATATGCAAGAAGAAAACATCTAGCAAGATTATAGTTTTCAAGTGTATGAAGCTACAGAGCTATGTGCTGAATGAGTAAAGGTAACGTTTTAGTCTTTTCTGTAATCACCTGCTAATGATTAGAACTAAAATATTTTCCGAAGTCCTAGAAATGACTATTCCTAAGTAATTGTTTTTAATGCTTGTGGTAAAGTACACGTGGTTAGAAGAGTTGTCATCTCCAGTCTTGGTATACTGCAAGGTGTGAACTCATAAATCAAATCATAAATCAAGATCTGTGCACTCATAAATTTTAAGCATCCGAACACAATCATGTCAAAAAAGAAAGAATAATAGAAAACTCTGTTTTTTTAGTACTTCATAACTTTGGAGAAAATATGTATTTGTAGTGTTAGGGGATTTATATACTTTAGGGTTTGTTCAATATGTCTCAATATATTATCTCTAAATAAAGGGCTGGCTGAAAGAGGAAGTAGATTCTGAAACTGTGTGACATATATATCTTACCTCTGCACAACATGTCTGCACTGCTGGATATTTTTGTGGGTTTTGGTTTTTTTTTTTTTTTTTTTTTTACTTCAGGTGGATGATAATTTTCTCACCTCCAGCACCAGATATTTTGTACTCGGTTTTAAGACAGAGCCTAATCTCTGTGTTATAATCTGTTTTAAAATGGAGCCTGATCTCAGAAGAATTGTAGTTCTAGTTGACACTAGTTATTATACTTCACAACTATTATTACAGCTACACATATACTATTATAACATTATCACAACTAACTAGTTGGCACTGGTTGATATACTTCACCACGTCTAAGACTGCTAACCAGTTAAATTTACATTGCTATTTTAGACTATGTCACAATACTAATGCTCTCAAAAATGTGAGTGCAAAAATATGGTGATTGAAGAGCTACTCTGCTACTCGACCACATTGTTACAGCCAAGATCTCGTAAAATTCCTGTATAACTTACGATATGTCCCTTTAGAATTTGCCAGCCGGTCTAAATCCTATTTTTTTGTGACGACAGGAGAAAATACTTGCTCTATAACTGAGGTTAGAAATAATTCAGAAATAATCCTTTTCCTTTCCCTTCCTTTCCCTTCCTTTCCCTTCCTTTCCCTTCCTTTCCCTTCCTTTCCCTTCCTTTCCCTTCCTTTCCCTTCCTTTCCCTTCCTTTTTTTTTTTTTTCCCCTATTCTGGGCTATCTAGAAGGCCTAGAACAGAAACCCCATGATTCTTGTTTCATTGGCGGTGTAATAATTCTGCTGAAGTCACTGTTGTTCCTACTTCACCCAGACACGTAACTCAACAAGGTGCAAAGTGTTGTTGACTCATGACCACAGAATTATTTTAGCCCAAGTGAGATGTTTTGTTTTTAATTCCCACCTACCCTATGGATATGGACTATATCCTCTCCAAGTGCTGATTTCCAGTGTGATGCAGTGGTGTCACCCAAGGGCTGAGGCTGAAGGATGCAGTGGGAGCCACCGGACCCGTATGGGAAGGACGTGCTGAGCTGGGCCACCTTCACCTGAACAGGACCCCACGATGGATGGAGCTCTTGTTTAAGCGTGGCTGAACTTGGAGCCTGAAGACCGAGGGACCAAGGGCAGGTTACATGGAAAGCAGAGGGTGAGGGAGGAAAGAGACTGGGCAGGAAGCTTCAGGGCTGCAACTTGTGGCTCAGGGCTGTGACTTGGGGGTTGAGGGGGAAAGGAGCAGGGTGTGGGACCAAGAGCCGAGTTAAGGGACATCTGGACATCTGCAAAGGTGAGGAGGGACTAGGGGATCACAGGCAGGATGTGGATGGGAAGTGGAGAGGTCGCTGCTTGGGAAGAGACTGTCCTTTTTTTTAAAAAAAAAAAAAAAAGAAAAGTCACCTGGTACTGCTAGCATGCTTAAATGTTTTTACTATATAAACAAGAAAGTATTAGACTTTATAATGTCCTTCCCTCTACGATGCTAACTGTTTAAAGATCTTGATCTTACAAACAGGACTGACCAAAATAAGGGCTCATGTCTTTGTTTTAGCTGTATTCTGAACTCTGTCCTACTATATTAAGTATAGAAGTACTATAGATCTGCAAAACTAGATATACGAATATAAAATACTTAAATTAGGCGAAATCTTGTCCTCGTAACAGTGCTGGCATGCTTCAGGGTTGCCACACTTCCATGATACGATTGTGAATCGATTCTCTTCCCAATGGGCTTTATAACCAGAAGACCCAATGAGTCCAACAGACCCAGCTGACCAGGCAAGTGCAGTACAGGGAAACAAAGCTGGGGGGCCAGCTGAGCAGCCACACTCCACCCGAAGCACACAAAGGGGAACCAAGGAGGCTTTGCATTTGCTGGTTTTGCTTTTGAGGGGTTTTCTCGTTTTTAAGGTATAGAACCATTTTTGTTTGTTCATTTTTTTTTTCCCTTTGTTGATTTATTTTTTCCCTAGGGTTACATTCAGCTCACTTAAAAGTGCAGATTTCCCTTGGTCGCTTAGTAGCTCTTAGGTAGCTCTTGCTGTCCATTCCAGCCCCTGGCCATGTTTACCCATGATTTTCTTCTGCTGAGCTGAGACCAGGGCTTTATGCAACTGCAGGTAAGCAACATTCTGTAATGAAACAACCTTTCCTACTACACTGAGTTTGCTGCTCAGTCCAATAAAGTGAGGTTAAACCTGAAAAGATTGTAGTTAGTGTCTGGTTCAAAACTAGCAGGAGTCTGTCCCAAGCCCCAGGACCATCGTGACGTGACGTTCTCCCCTGCATCACCTGGGAAGGCCTCTGATAGTTTGCTGGAATTGCAGTTCTTGATGTCTTGTGTAGCAGCTGTAAGTCCCTATTTCATCTTCTTTTCAGATGGATGAGTGTTCCACACTTCAGCAGGATTATTTTAGCTATTTTAAAGGTTCTCTGATTTTATTACAGGATTTCTTCCTATTTTTACAAGGCAAGATGCAATCCCTGATGCCTGAGCTATTTATTTTAAATAGTTCAGTGCCTTCAGGGAAAAAAAAATGAAGGAGAAAGAAAGAAAAGTAGGAATTGTGGAATCATTTAAAGATATTTGAAGTTCTGAAAGACACTCATCCTTTTTTTAGAATCAACTTTTATATTAGCAGATTAAATGTTATCCTTTGAGTACCATTTAGTGCTGGTGATGCCTCAGGGAGTTCAGGGTTTTGTCAGACTTAGGCACAAAGCCTGTTACTCTGTAAAGCACCATTCTTCCTTTTGTATCACTTTGCCTTATCAAAAGCTGGATCTTCACAGCTTAAGGATCTCTGGCATAGAAAATAAATCCCTGGTAGTCCTTACCTGTACAAATGCAAGCTGACACCTGAAAATGAAGTACTTTACACATGCTGCATATTTTTTATGACTAAAGGGTTAGGGTTTTTTTAATGGCTGTATTTCATGCCTTGATAACAATTGCACAAGACTGGGTTTGGTCCTTCAGCAGTCTTAGTCATCGTCCTGACAGTAACAAAGCTTTCAGTGCTAGACCTTAAACAAGGCGGAGTCGTCATGGAGTTTGAGCTGCTAGCATAAATTCCAGTTTAAATCAAGTTTCATTGTGTTTGGCAACACTACAACTAAAACCCTCTTCTTGAATTTCTGCCTCTTTCTTGTGTTATACAATATGGTTTGCATTTAAAATAAAAATGTATCAAATAGTAGAAATCAGAGATGGCAGAAAAAAAGCCTAGTAAATCTTTTTTTTTTCCCCATTTCCTCAGCGCCTTAGAGATGAATGCTTTGTCTAGTCTGATTTTAAATAACTGATGAGGCCCCCACCTCTTCCCTTGAGGAAGTTCTCAGTCATTTAATAGACATCTCTGTTAGGAAATATTTTCTTCATACTGAGCTCTTTTTTTTTTCTTTTCATAATGTAAGGCCCTTATTTTACACCCACTGTTCTAACTTGTATAAAATCTGTGACATGTATCATATTTTTCATACAGTTATTGAATAATTCATAATCTGTGTTGCTCGAGTAATGTAAGAGAGAAGCAACCACTTTGTGAAGAGCTAATCTTTCCCTGAGATGGTAGGCCACATATCAGTAAACTTATTTCCTGGTAAATCCTGGCTGATGCTTCTCTCCTTGTTAGGGAGTGAAATATTTTAAATGGAACTGAAGAAATACGTCCTCCCAAGGGCACTTGTGGCAACATTTCTGAAATGTCAAGAGGTGCTGAGGCAAGCAGCCTAGTTTTTTTTTAATTTTTTTTATTTTATTTTTTTTAAAGCTTTTTCTTCTAGAAAGGAATGCTTTTAGTAGAAGTATACTGAAAATAAACATATAAATAAAATGCTTTCCATAAGGAAACCTCTGTGAGAGAACTGCCCTATGTCAAAAGTCTTACCTTATTAAGAGACAAGACTGGATTGATTGCCAGTCACTGCAAAGCAGTTTCCGCTGGCACTTCAGCCCAGATGAAAAAATTAATCCAGTTTTAAGGACGAAAGTGTGGAAAGACAGCTTTGTGAATATGTCTCTGGGATCAGATTTATGCCTGAAAAAGTGACACATCTTGACAACAGAAACACTGTGTTTCCAATTTAATTATAACATCTTTGATAATCCTTTGCATATCTCAAATGACACGAAGGAGCAATGTGACTAAGCGAAGCTTAGATGGATACATGCACTTCATATGGTTTTGCATTCAAAAGAGAGTTACTTTACAAAGCAGTACTATATGTTAAAAAGAAGCACTGATTCCCCTCACTGAGGTCATGGGGAGAGATCTGACAATCCAAGGACTGTCTGTCTATCAGTTTTCCTTGGGAAATGCATGCAAAATGCTTCCCACATGGACAGTGATACCAGTACACCTCCTTGTTTGTGGCAACAGGGCACTTGGGAACCCCTTGAGTTTGTGGTTTTGAGCTTCTTTATTGCTAATGGATTTCTGAGAATTCCTCTAACTATGGGGATTTACTCATTTGTAGTATTGGTGTTCACAAATTCCTGCAATGGCGAGTTCTATAATTTAAATTTATGCTTTGTGGAAAAGCTCTACTTTGTCTTAAAAATTCCTAGGGTACTAGTTATTATATCCAGGACATTTTCTGCTATGAAAGACAGTTCCAGTGTGTGATCACACATTGTTTGTCTCCTCCACATCATTCACGGTTTTAAATCTATTACATGTATTTATCCCTTGCATTCTAATTCAGTCAGCTTAAGTGGGTACAAGATGATAGATTCCATGAGAATATTTAATTTAATCTTAACATAGGCGGTAGAGAGTTTAGCTCTATTAAACCCGTGGCCTGATAGTGCTGGACTGGGGAGCTGCTAACGATACTTTACCATAGGGCACCTTCTTCCTCAGCCCTAGTGCTGTGCCCACTTTGCCTTGCTGCCACAGCCTCCTGACCTGCAGCCTCCACTCTCTTCATTGTAAAATTACTTTTTTTTATGTTTTATTTAATCTAATTTCTTTGAGGCTTGTGGCCGGTCTTCATGTTATCCTTTGTGCAATTCAAAGGAGCTGCCAGCAGAAAAAGGTAAATGCTCTTTAGAGTGTGAGCCTTTCCGTATTCTTGGAATATGGAATTCTTGCATATTGCCAGTTCTGGGTCTGCAATTTAGGTTTTCTCTGCCTCCAGTTCCCAGGGATGTAAGCAGCAGTCTTAGCAACTTGGATACCTGGGCTCCAGGGAAGGCCTATTCATCCTAACAGCCTCTGGAGAATATCCTTGCCTTGGCATTGCTTACACTGATGCTATATCTTTGTTCCTGAAAAGATGCTGAGCTTAAAAATAAAAAGAATTTTTTCAGACTGCAAGAAAAGCATCATTATTCCACCAAATCTATATGGGGCTCATTTTCTTGGAGGAAGCAATAAAATCTTGGGCCCAAAACAGTTTCCAGGACACACAGCAAACTTCTGATGATTTGTTTGTTTGTTTTGGTAATGAAACACCAATAGCTAAAGGAAGCCGGGTCAATGAAGCTGTGTAAATCATGCAGGTAGTCAATGAAAGTTGATATGAACTTGATATGAAGTCAATGAAACACATGATAGGACCTGGATGGAGAAGATGAAGTAGCTGGATGTAACTTGACATGACAAGAGGTTGTAGAAATAATGTGAAAAGACAGGTAGAATGTGAAAAATACATGTGAAGTGACAGTGAAATATTGACACACTGCAATGTGCAACTCTTGGTCCAGCAAACACACTTAAAAAAAAATAGTAGATTTAAACATATATTGTTTTATCTATATTTTGACTCCTAGAAGGTTGGGTTAAAATCCTTTATCAGCTTGAGGTTTGGCAAATTAAATATGTAACAGAAGTTTTGTGAAAGGAGCCTGATTGCTGTAAGTTTGCCTTCCTCAGCTGTCTTTTTTTCATGGGTGGGGGTGGTTACAAAGAAAAGGGAAGTTGCAGTTTGGAATTTTCTTTTTGTTTGTTAACTTTTCGGGAGTGGAACAATGCAATACAGTATAATCTTTCAGACATAGGAACTCTACCACAGAAACTACCATGGTAGAAAAAAGGCAAAAATATAACTACTACTATCTGAAATAATGAATTACTAATGTGAAAGTAGTTGTTTCAATCAATACAAAATTAATTTTTCAGTAATGATTTGTCATGCTAAGAATGCTTATTAGTGCCTGGATTTGGAGGTCTTAGATTTCTTTCCTATTATTCACAGCATCACTTAAAATAGATAAAAAGTGAGTATGTGTTAGTATTTCGCAGTCTTTTAACCATATAGGGCACAATACTTGTGCCTATTACTTGAGAATATATTTTCTTTAAAGGAAGATTGTGGAAAACTAAACAAAAGGCAGATTTTTTTTAGGTGATCACTCAACCACTTATGTCTAAGATAAAAGAACAAAGTGTGAGAGAGCTCGGCTTTTTGATTTCCATCCAGATCTCAGGAGATATTTGCAGATTTATGAGGCCTGAGTTGTAAGCTAAACCTACTCTTAGCTGTGACTAAACCATCCTTGCAAAAAGGTGTACAGTCTTTACCTATTTCTAGTGTAGGGATGGAAAAAAAAAAAAAAAAGTAAGGCTTTTTTATTTTTCTCCCCATTTTTTTCATCAAAATATTAAATATTTCTTTTCAGCTTCATTTCTACCACATTAAAAATTCAGGCATTTTCCTTGATTTTTCCTAATATTGCTTGATGCATAGGTTTAGAACATCAAATGTAATATTGAAGTAAATAAATCTAAGTAGCAATCAAGAGAGCTTGTTCTTTGCTTTGCAAAAGTCTTTGTATAACTAAGTTAATAAAAAGCCATAGATGAGTGACTGTGAGAGAAGAGGAAGGTTTTTTTTTAAGTATCTAGAGTGCCCAGCCATCAGACTTGACATCTCCAAAGAGGAAAATGAACTGAATTCTTGGTATGTTCAGAGCTAAATAGCATCTCTTCCACATCCTCAAATACAGAAAAAATCAGGAATTGCTTATGCACAACACAGGGAGGCAAACTAATTCTTCTTGTGAATGACCTAAAGACAAATTATTCTATGGTTGGTTTTATTAAAAGTGTTGGGAATTTGGCTTGGGACTGGGCCACTATGGCAAGGGAAATGTACAGCCCTTATAACTCGGCTTCCCATGTTTATACATCTCTATAGCAACTAGGTAGGCAGGCCTGGGGAAGGAGGCTCTCCCAGGTGTTGTTTAATGATGACATTCAGAAAGGCTTCTTGAAAGATGCTACCTGCCAGCTATATGTGCTTGTCTGAAACATAAATCATTGCTGTGTCCTTGGCAAAGGAGACAAGGCAGCCTGCAAGAGTGAATTTGGTAGGACAGCCTCACGGATGTTACGGAGTGGGCACAACAATGAGGGAAGAAGCTCTGTGTTTCCATTAACAGGAACAAAGCATTTAATTCCCAGCCCAGTATACTGTGTGTTTACCCCAACCTAAGGAGTTCATCAAGAATTAAGTGTTCTTGGCTGTGTAAGGCTTAGACCTGGTGGTGAAACGTACCCGGCAGTAATGAGGTTGGGTCAGATGATAGCTCTCTCTTTAATAGGCCAAATTACCTGCTTCAACTTTACTCTCATCTTTTGCTTTTGTCTGTATTACTATTAAAGGGCATTCTCTGTGTGAGCTCAATGCCTGTGGGAATGTGACCTTTCACAGGAAGGACAGTACATTTTAAGCTGATCAGTAGCACTGAAACAGGTAAAACAGGATAAGAGGATCCTGCAAATTACTGGGCTGCTTCCCTGCCACCCCAAAGGGACTTCCTCACAGCTTAGTTTCTAGTGTTCACCATCTCCCCAGTCTCCATCTGCTACCTTTACCCGCCTCACGATTATTTTTCTTACAAATAACTGTTGCAGTGATGTTCAGAGCTCTGAGCTTTCCACTTAGCTCCTTACAGGGTTCTCTTTGTAATTCCTTGCATCGTTGCACAAGCTACAAGCTCCATATTGCTAGGCTAAATGATACTGTAATTGGACCTGATTGAGAAATTCAGATCAAATAGTTCATATGATCAGTTTAGACCTTCCTTTTTCCTGCTTGCAGAATATCAATACAAAAATCGTTTCCTGCAAATGCTTAATTGTTGGTTCATTTCTTTTAACTTGATGCCTTTTTGAATGTTCAGCACGTCAAGTCACGGTGAGAAGAGTGTGGGGCCAGTTTTTATGCCACTTCTGCAACTGGCTTTCACGACGGTCTGTATCATAAATGACACTTTTCTTTGATCTTTTGCCACTGAACTGCATGGTAAACTATCTTCATAGAATCACAGGATGGTTAGGGTTGGAAGAGACCTCTAGAGGTCATCTAGTCCAACCCCTCTGCTCACGCAGGATCACCCAGAGCACGGGGCACAGGGCTGCGTCCAAGCGGGTTTTAAAGATCTCCAGAGAAGGAGACTCCACAACTTCCCTAGGCAGCCTGTTCCAGGGCTCTGTCACCCTCACTGTCAAGAAATTTTTCCTTAAGTTCCTGTGGAACTTTTGGTGCCTCAGCTTGTGGCCGTTTCCTCTAGTCCTATCTCTGGCCACCACTGAAAAGAGGCCGCCCCCTCCTCCTCACTGCCTCCCTTGAGGTATTTATACACGCTGATCAGGTCCCCCCTCAGCCTCCTCTTCTCCAGGCTGAACAGACCCAGCTCTCTCAGCCTTTGCTCACAGGGCAGATGTTCCAGGCCCCTGAGGATCCTTGTAGCCCTGCGCTGGACTCTCTCCAGCAGCTCCACGTCCCTCTTGTACTGGGGAGCCCAGAACTGGACACAGTCTCCAGATGTGGCCTCACCAGGGCTGTGTATAGGGGGACGATCACCTTTCTCGACCTGCTGGAGACGCTCTTCTTAATGCACCCCAGGATCCCATTGACCTTCTTGGCCACCAGGGCACACTGCTGCCTCATGGTCAACTTGTCGTCCACCATGACACCCAGGTCCCTCTCTGCGGGACTGCTCTCCAGCAGGTCCACCCCTAATCTGTACTGGTGTCCAGGGTTATTCCTCCCCAGGTGCAGGACCCTGCACTTGCCCCTGTTGAACCTCATGAGATTTCTCGCCGCCCAGTCCTCCAGTCTGTCCAGGTCCCTCTGGATGGCAGCACAGCCCTCAGGGCTATCAGCTACTCCTCCCAGTTTCCTATCTTAAACACACAACAAAACAAAACAAAAATACCATAGAGCAAACAGGATAAAATGGATATTGTGGCTCCAGTGTTTGACTAATTGGGAAGGGTAGGAACTTAAGCTGCAGGCACACAATGGTGAGCAGGACTGGGGGCTGCATGGTGGGGACAGAAACATGTAATGAGCTGGAAAGGCTGTGCCATGGGGAGGGGAAATGTGAAGGTGGAGGCTAGTGAAACTTCCACTGCTCATCAAGAGGAAATGCGATCAACACATGAGAGCAAAAAGACTCTTTTTGCATCTGCCTTCATTAAGGAATGGTCAACTGTGAGTTATGGTTAGGTGAGACAGTCACTGGTTGTTGGAGGTTTTTTTCCAGCTGGATAGGTCAGAGGAGCTTTTTCTAAATGAAAGAAGCTGATAAACCCGAATGAATCCTGTGGGAATTACTGAACAGTGCAATTTTAGCTCTCTCCAGGTCCCCCGATGAAGGTATTTGTATGCTAAAAGTTTGTAAAGAGGGAGAAAACAGAAGAGCTTTATCAAGAGCAAATCCCAGCAGTCTGATCTCCTTCCACAGCAAGGTAATGAGCCTTAGCATTTAGGAAAAAATGTGAATGTCCTACATCTAGGCATTAGTAACACTTTTGGTACTATCTTATATGATAAAAATCTTAAAAAAAAAGAAAAAAGAATCTAAACGGAAAAAAATAAAGGAGAAAAAAATACTGGAGAACTTGCATGTCCTGAATAATCATGTGGGATTTATTTCATAATCAGTTGTCTCAACATTAGAAGAAATTATCTCATGACGAGGGCTTTTCTCCAACTGTTGCCAAGCTCAAATCACCGAGTGTTTACTTTAGAGCTTTTGTCTGCCGGAGAAGGATTATTTCTGGCAAGTACTTTATATTGTATTAAGAACTCAGTCAAAATAAACAAGAATGTGAAAATGACTTTTAGAAAGTTATTTCAAGCCATCATGCAGAGTCTCAGTCATTAAGGGACACAGCGAGGGCAAATTCATTTTGTTTGTTTGTTTTTAAATAGTCAATTCAGCAAATATCTGCTTCCTTAAAAATTCTTCTTGATGTCAGAAAAGTCTTCTGGATCCAAGAATCTGTGCTTGGATCCTTGGGCAGGGAATATTTCTTACCACTCCCCATACGGCCATCCCAAGCAGACTGCATTGTGCTTGTGCAAAAAGCAGTGATAGGGACACTAGATCCTCTATTCCCACTATCAATATTTTCCTGCCAACAACTAGAAGGAATTCAAAACATAACAAAACCACAACAAAAAAACACTGATCGAAGCAATGTTGATAGTATGTTTAAACCTCTTTCAAGTTAACTACCTACTACATGTGACGAAAGTTAAAAATACTTCAAGTATGTCATTTTTTCTTTCAATTTTCCAGAGCGCACATGCATATAGCTATTAAAAGAGACTTTCATGAGCATTTCTTTTTCTAGTAGCTTTGTTGTAAGACTTTTCCATTGAATTCCTCTAGCTGACAGAAGCTTCTGTAGTACATAACATGCCAGAAGCTCTTGCTGTTAATGCCACGGTAACGTTTAGTTGCAAACCAGGTATGATACCAGCTCGTATTCAGTGAGCAGGGAACGAGTCAATATAGTACCTGAGATGCGTGTGAGCTCTTTCAGACACCACCAAAAGGTAACATGAACACAACAAATATTAATGCCAGTATACCGAAGATGAAGGGACTAGTGCCAAACCACCCTTGTTCCCATCCTTTAGGATTCCAGAATGGACAAATATTCCCTGGAGCAGTCACGAGGAAAACGGCTTCCTCAGGTGTGCAGGGCCTTAGCTGCAAAGACAAAAACTCTCTGCTATTCCCACTCACAACACCTCCATATGCTCTGCCTCCTTGCAGGATATGAAGTGCCAGATGTTACTGAGTTCACTGATATTTTTTCTCACTTCTTTTCTCTGCACAGGGGAATACACCTATTGGAGGGCTGCTTTTTTAACAGCTTGAAAAACAAAAACTTGCTAGCATGCTCTTAAAGCATAAGTAAACACAATGTATAACTTTATGAGGATGTTGAAGGAAACAAAATTGGATAAATCCACCTTAGAGGTGGAGCAAAGCTGATGAAACTGTTAAGAGGCTAAGGCTGTGGAAGGGAAGGTGTCAGAACCTTGCAGGAGTTCCAGGGAAGGCTCTGTCTGCCACCAAGGTGAGGTTTGGTCTGGGCACTTCTTGTTGTGCTGGAAGATGGAGATCAACCAGCTGGTTGGGGGTAAACTTCCAGTTAGCACAAATCATTGCAGTGGTAAATCTGACAATCCAGCATTCAGGACGGCATTAGAGGGAAGGCAGGAAGGTGTAATTTAGTCTGCAGAGGGGATTTGCAGTAGTCAGACAGAACCATTGAGATATGAGGAGATTTCCTAAGCAAGGGTGGCTGCCCGCCCATGAAAACCACCCAGCTGCACCTCACTGGGGAGAGGACAAGTGTGTGAAGGACTGGATCTGCTGGATAACGAAGAACCATGTGTGCAATAAATGGTGGCAGCTGCCATGTGGCAGCTCACTGTGGGACTCCAGAGTGGAACTGAAAGGAGCTGGGAGAAGAATTGAGCCATGTGGGTTTCCAGGGTGAGTCATCTAGCTGCATGGGCATTGGTTTCATGCTCTCAATACAAATTACATTAGCGGCTATGTCCTGATTTTTTGCCAGCTCTCTAGACAAAAAAAAAATAATAAAAAAAAATAATAAAGCATAGTGCATGCTGGTCAGCAATGCTGAAAACTGCAGAGAGATCTAGTAAGGGGAGGAAAGGGGGTGAAAGTGAATGTTGCTCCTTTCCCACAGTGTCAGTGTTTCCTTCTTGAAAATCAGATTGAATCTGTGTTTTGCCCAGTCTAGTACATTGAGCAAGCCCATAGTCAGCCTCAGCTATATTATTGCTTTGGAGCAAGCAGGGGATATCATTTATTAGCTCTTCCCTACGTTGTTGCCTCTCCTCTTCAGTAACACTTACGAATAGTCTGGCAGGCAATGGAGATACCCATGTCTGCAAGAAGGCTACCTAAGAAATAGTTGTCCAAAGCCAAAAGGAAAATTCACCCCAGAAATTCAGAGAGACCCTCAAATTGCTCCCGTTCCTTCTCCATAACATAGCAGAAGGATGGTTCCATGGAGCTGACCCTTGGAAGAATTACAAGCTGCCTTTTTACTAATGAATGTGTCCTTTCTTTAATGAGCCCCCTTCAAATGTGTTGTCCCGCTTATAGAAGCTCAGTGCCACTCCATTAAGACTGGTAGCCCTTGTCACATTTTTTTCAATGTAATTAATGAAATTTTCCATCAAATGCAATAAATTCACCATCCTCTAGGCAACAAGTCAATCCTGAATCTTCTACTAATTTCTCCATAGGACTTGGCCACATACTAATGAGAAGTCTCCTTTTTATTGACTCTGTTTTCGAGAGGAGAATATTTTGGAGAGGAATTATAATATTCCTATTGACATATTGACTGTAATTTTTTTTTTAACTTAATTGGAAGGGTTTAAAGTGAGGATTGTATCTTTCTAGCTCTAAGTAAGGAAAGTATTCTCTGTATGTGCAATATGAAATGTAGTCTTAACACACACTGCTGTCAAGCATCTGTTTAGGTCATGTCTTCATGTTTATTTCTATCTATAGTGATGAATTCAAGTATAAAAGTGAATTTAGCATCAGCTTTAGAGTCTTCCTGAATATAGCCATAGTAGGCAACATGAATCTGTCATGATTTTCCTACTAGCAGCTATTTATTCCAAGCTATTTGAACAGCTAGTAAAAGGGAGGGAAAAAAATCCTTACTAGTAATGTTGTTTAAAAAAAATAAAAAGCTGTTAACTACCGTCTTGTTTAGTTTTGAATTACCAATTACGGTTTGGTGTAATCTAAGTGATTAAACTGACTTTTTTATTATTTTTATTTTACTAAAGCACCATCTTGCACAAGCTTTGCATTAGTATTAGTTGTTGCTGACATAAGTATTAGCAAGTAAAGTTAGCACAATGCACTAATGTGCAAATAGAATGTTTCTTAATGAGTCCACAGGGGACTTGTTTTTTCAGATCGTCCCTTTCCCCCTGTTAAAACTGCACCAACAATATAGAGCTCCTTTACCCTCCACAGGTGCTGAACACTCTCACACATTCCCTGAGTTTTCTGCTGTTTTTCTGCCTCAGTACAATATTATCTTCACAGTTTCAAGCAATAAAACAATTAAGTAAGCTGTCATAATATTATGACAAGGTAAATCCTTCCCTCTGGCCACAGCACATTTGCCTTTTACAATTCATCGTGAAATTTTATATAGAACCTGTAAAAGCAGAATGCTTTTGACAAGAGATGGAGGTGATCTTGCAACCCTTTGCTAAGGTGGAGGATGGCAATTGGGAACAGGTGTAAATCACTGATGCCTGCTGCTCATTAAGGAGATCTTCATAGTTAGCAATAGGCACTTTTATAACACTTAGCCTTATCTAATTCCACTCAAGTAGAAATCAAGCTAGAGATTTCTGTGATATGCTGTCTTAGGCACTGGAATGAAAAGGATAGAAACGAGCAGCTCAACAAAAGCTGGTTACTGAACCCCTTCCAGGCCTGAAAGCCTGGAGATTGTAAGTTATTATAGTGTTTAAATAGTAGGGATAGTTTTGATCTGAACTTCTTTTTTTTTTCTCTCTCTCTGTCTGAAGATGAAGAGTTATAGCTGAAAAAGGGGGAATGGAATAGAAGAGAGAAAAGCCACTTCAGTCTCTGTGTTACTTTATTTGTCTTTGCTTCTTTTGTTAATCTTTTTCTCAAAATGCTCCTGCCTTTGCCTCAAGAGTTCTGAATGCAATTTAGTTTCAAGAATTTTATGTGGTCTTTCACCAACAGACTAATGGAATAGTGCATTCATGGCTCTTTCTCTCTAAAATATATTATCAATACAATTCTCAGAGCAAGGAGAAGAATATATGTTCCATTCCAGCATGAATGAGAAAATAATAAAGAAGAAAGCCAGATAAAGCTAAAAGTACATAAAAGAGCCAGGGTGAGCTAGATACTTTTGGGTGTTTGTAGCTGCCTGAGCCAAGAGCTGATCCTGGTCCCACTTTCAACACAATATTTAAAACAATTTTTGTTATCGTTATTGTTTTCTGGACAGTGACTAAGTGGTTTAGTTGAATGACAAAATTTGGGATTCAAAGGGTCAGGTACTATTGAAATACCTCAGGACAGAAGTGTTTGTCAGAGATCAGTTTGGATGTTATAAATATCCTTCTGTGAGGTTTGACATCAGCAGAGCTGCAGTGGTGTAGCTCAAGTGAGGTTATGACTTCTAGCACCAGAGAGAAAACCATTATGGATGATTATTGCATTGCGTTTTCCCCAGCTTTAGTTTCTTTGTGAAGTCAATATTCCTCACCCCCTGACCAGCTCCTGAGGAGCCAGGCTGGCTCTGAAGATGCCCACGCTTTTTCAGTTCTTTTAATTACTTAATGCAAACTGCCAGACAAAAGCCTGGTTGTAATGCATCCTGGAGGAAGAGCACCCACAGCAGTGGGCTGAGTCACTCCCTGAAACAGTTTCAAGACGGATTCATTTGGAGACAACTTAATCTAGCATCTCAAATCCCTAATTCTCCTGCTTTTATTTCTTTTTAAGCTACTGTCTTTTTAAAACCTTGCTGAAATAAATCATACTGCAGAGAACCCCAAACCAGCAGCAACTTCTGCAGTTATAAAGACAGCACTCACTGGAGCGCTGGAAATTTGATGAATGGGCTTGTGCTTTATGAAAGAATGAAGAGAAATACTCCTAGGCAAGAAAACAATTGCTAGGTAAAAACCACTGACATTATCTCCCAGCGCTGGGCAAGAAAATGAAATCAAATTCACAAAAATACCTGACTTGAAATTGGAAAACATGATAGTGAAAAGTATGAACTGGAACAGCGACTATTTGCAGCACTAGCTTCCCAAACAGAAAGAGGGAAATGTTTCATGTAAGGACCTCAGAAAAATCTCTGCAATTAGCTTGTCTGTACAGATGCTACCCAGCTGAATTTAAATTAGGGAGTAGCAATTCCTATGCTTGCTGAGATTCAAGTATTATCTTCAAATGTAGATGATCAAACAAGTGCATGAATTTCATCTATTAGACGCATTCAGAGAATCGAGTTTGAGGCTTGAACATGCACTTTGCTTCAAGCCACTGAAAACAAGTAGAATTCTGCTCTTTATGATCACTTCACCACTTTTCTCTCTTTCTTTTTTTTTTTTTTTTTTTTTTTTTGAGTTTTTCTTTTGTGCCTCGAGAGGGTTGCTTATATCTGAAGTCCTGCTCCATTTCTGATTCGGATGTGTGAATGGCTGAGGTTCTGGCCCCCATCAGAGGGTGTTCACGCCTGCTGCCTCTTCCACCCTAGGCTTGAGGCCGGACTCTGCTCTCCTGGTCGGCAATCTGGGGAGACATCTCGGAGGGACCAGGTGTTTTCCCCAAGGAGATGCCCCTCTCCCATCCCCAGCTCCAGAGCTCCACCTCTTCTCCCCAGGCTTTGCTTCGAAGTGATGCTGGGTACATAAAGGCATCATGAAATTGATTTTAAGGATAAATAATCTGCAGCTCTCTTTATGAGTTGCAGAAAAGAAATATTTTTTCTTCTCCATATTTGGTTTTCTATGTGAAAATTGCTGCTCCTATTTTAATGGTCTTAATGGACAAACACTTTTTCCTCCTGACGATTATTCATCATAAAGAGACTTTTGCTGGGGCATTCGAGAAAGATGAGAATGTAAACACATAACTGATGTTAGTCACATTATTTTAACGTGTTTTTGGAAGCTTCTCAGATATTATGATGATGGCTGCAGAATGAAAATCCTGTGTAGAATAGAAACTAGCAGGCAGCAGGCTTTGTAGCTGATTTAAAAATGAAAATAGAATTAAACAGTGAGACAGTGCAGGACTGGTAATTTCTTTGTTCGTACCCAATCTGATCGGATTTGCATTATATTGCAGAATACTTCTCTGGGGCAAATGCGTTCTTAGTGTAACTCCACGGTCTTTAGTAGACTTGTACAAGAGCTTAGTTGTGTCTGTTGTGTGTTAGATGTTTCATGCATGCAGCACCATTCCAAGGAGGAGATTACTTAAGGATAAAAATGTTATCTGTGTTTCAAGACACGGTCCATCTTCCAACTGGGACCAAAGACAGCAAAAGAAAAACGTCAACAAACCAGGAACTGGCAGCTGCCCAGAAAAAAGAAGTTAAAATGCTTCATTATATAGTGGGTTATTTTTCCACAGTTGCTTGAGAAACAGAATTGTGATGTTGGAAGGAAAGTTGTTTTGTGGGGTTTTTTGTTTGTTTATCATCTACTTAATTCACGTCTATCTTCAAAATTAAAAAGCCTCAGTCAGCTACAGAGACTAATTAAGCTATCCTATACTGGATTACTGAACTGTAATTATTATTTATTCAAGCCGGTGGAAGAATTATGGCAGCTTATGCTAAAGACAATAGGAGCTAATGGAGGAAGAAGCTCAGGAGGCCAGTGGTGACTTTGACAACACGTTACCAGCCATGCAAACAGTACAAAACACCCTTCTAACTGGCAGCATGTAATAGAGGCCACTGCTATTTGCTTGCTGGTCGTTCTTTTCAAGCACAGTTTCAAATGTAACCTCTCTTTAAAGAAATAAAGTGTATGTATGATATGTACACTGCAGAATAACTGGTAGCTGAAAGAAGCTGGCATGAATTGGTTGATCACAAGGCTCTCACAGGGTACACAGGGGCGTCCTCCTGCCCAACATCCTCATCTAGGGATGAACTGGCTGCTGTAAAATAAAGGAATGGCTGAGACTGCTGTTACTCTGCCCTAGAACAAAACCCTTTATTTCAGTTTGAAAAAGAAAAGATTCTGGTTGATTTCCAGAATCTTTTCTGATTTTCATTTCCAGTTTCCCAAGTCAGAGCAAAAACTCAGGTTTCTGCAGGAATGCTTTTGGTTGTCCTTTCTAGAAAAAAAAAGGTGGAGGTTATTTCCCAGCAGCTCCCACCATCACGGCTGTGGGCACAACTGAGCCATTTTAACAATGTGTGTGTTTTGACAAGAAACACACAGCTTGTCAAATCATACTCTATATCTTTTTGATACAGAAAAGATGCAATTGTTTTCTTCCTCAATTGTCTTTGCCGTCAGCAGTCATTTGTATTTCTCTGCTTTTGCTTTTTCAACTGCTATCTGTAGTCTGGGGAGATTAAATGGCCACCTGGGAGGACACAACTGAAGACCCAAGAGACTAATTTGACCACGGCAGGGATGCCCAAAGAGAGATTCTACCTTTAGGCCTCTGAAGTTTCCTGTACCCTGGCAACTAGTTAATTTTGAATGGTGTGACTTGCCATAGGGCTCTGTGGAGCTACCTGTGGCCTAATGAAGTCTTGGGTACCCATGGTGTAGCTGATCTGTATTGCTACTACAAGGAAATTTGAGCAGTGAGTCTATTTATCTCCACAGATATGTAGCCAGATTTATATACTGGAACTATGCAGACTAGTTTAAGGATCATAAAAATTTCTGTACTATCATCAGTAGGTCATCTTGGCTCAGACTTGAGGATACAGGTAATGGGTGATAAGAGTTAGTGCCCAGGTGGATGATATGTATTGAAAACACTATTTCATCCTGTTCCTTTCGTACAACGTGTCTGATTTTTTTGTGTGTCTGTGTGTGTCTGAGCTCTAAAGTGCTGCAACAAAGATTCTCTTTTGATACATAATCTTCTTATTTGTTTTCTAAACCCTTCATTCAAATTTATGCAGATGTTCAGTCTGCAGCTATGCAAAATCTCAGATGGCAGTAGACATACAAAACTTGATCACAAGTGTTTACATAAGCAAAATCCACCATCAGCACTGCCTTAAAAACCATGAGCCATCTCTGCTTCCTCTCTGCAGAGCTGCTTGATTACCATTTGGCTTTATCTCACCTCTTCAGAGTGCAGTATGTGTGCAGCTTGGGTCTTCTCAAGCAAGCTTGAGTGTATAGACACTAGCTGCACGTGGACTTCGGCTGTCGCGGTGCAGATCCGATTTGTCCTTGAGCCTGCTTGAAGGGAAAGTGCCCATAGACACTTCTGTGCTCTGAAAAACGCTCCTGGGTCCTACCGACGTGCACTGCTCTGCTCTAGCCACTGCTGGTATAAAAGGCCCCTGGAGCAAAGGCATCCGTTTTTATTTTTGTGCAGCACTTAGCACCATCATGTCCTGCTCTGGGACCAGAGAGTCCTGAGATGCAATGAGAATAGAAACAATGTCATAATAAAGTGGCCTGGTCAAATTCTGCTCGGCTGGTTTTCCCTCGCTGGTTTTTGGCTTTGCTCTTAATGAGGTCGTGTGAAAGGAGCACTTATTTATTTATTCGTTATTTTCTGCGTATGCACAAAAGGGTTCTGGAAGTGCACCCTCAGCACCTTTTACACAGCTACAAATTATGTTTATAAAAACAACAAACACCAAACTGCGGAGTTGCCACTAGAATAAGTAGTTATAAATATTCTTGGCAAATGAAAAGCTAAAATCGTATTTCTATACCAGTGAGATGACCCTACCTCTACCACAGACCTTCTTGAGACAAAAAAAAAAAAGAGGGTCTTCATAAGGAAGGCATAAAGTCATTGGCTTTGATGCTCTATCAGGATGTGAAAACTCAATAAATTCCAGAGGCTAAAGGTCATTCATAAAATTTCTGTTGGAATATGGGATGTCAAGTGACTTTTTTGACATTACAGAGAGAGTTGATTCTGGTATGTATAAAATTCCCTATATAGACATTCTGCATTCCTATCGATTTAAAATATATCTTTTTTTCCAGCTATTTGTATCTCTAATATTATATCACAAGAAAAAGACTAGACTTATATTGGATATGAAATATTTAGATCATGCTCCAATCAACAGCTCTGCCTGCAAGTGAAGATGCAGCAAAAATTATTGCTGAGAATTCTCTCTGTGCCTGTTTTTGATCATAGGTTATGTTCTCTGCTGAGATGGAAATGATATGTGTCCTCTCCTGTTGCACTCCAAAGGACTTCCTTGAATTATAATAATAAACAATATCTAAATATTTTGTGGAACTAATGCTGCTAAAATTTTAAGATCTCTGAGTAATGTTCTTTGTGAACACAGCTCTCTGGGAAAGATGTAATAGTCATTCAGGCCCCATATTGATTGATTTTGCCAGGCACTACAACTTGAGTGATCATCTTGTATTTTGTTTTGCCTGTTTTTTTTTTTTTTTCTTTTAAGCATGGAATAACTTTCCACCTTTCTGAAAACACATCTACATCAGTCTTACTTAGGTGTGATCTCAGCAGATTTCATGAAATGTGCTGGATTGCAGAGAAGATGCTCAGAAATACAAGCCGGGAAGAGATGTTCCTGATGCTGGAGGCTGCCTTACATCCCCTCCAGATCACTGATCTGGATGTGGACCCCAGCAGCTCTCACCTGTGGCAAGGAGAACAGGGCGCGCTTTGCAATACAGAAATTCCCACATCTGGAACCTGCTTAGCTTATGAATCAGCACTCAGAAATGGCACGAGGTCCAATTTAAAAGGTAAAAGTGAGTAAAGAGTAAGCCCAAAACCCAAGGAACTGAACTTAGGTTGGCAGGACTCAATTCCTGGGAATGCCTCTTAGCACGTTTCCTTTGAGAGAAAAACATATAAAGCAAAACAATTTAAAACTCTTCAGCCATACCTAGGGACCTTAAGTGAGCTGGTTCACTTATTCTAGGGAGCTGTAGGAACTTCTCCTCTTTGAAAAAAAAATACATTAAAAAGAAAAGTCACCGACTAACTATTTTAAGAGCAAACATCTGTTTTACAGGGATACTAGGTAATTTTGCCATGTCTCACAGGAGAGAAAAAAAGGGGAAAAAAAGAGTATTCATTAGTATTTATCAGGCTGAGTTCCTCTCTAGATGTACTCATTGCTGTGAGCTGGTTACGGTTTTGTCCTGTCCCCAAAGCTGAGCTTCTGGCTGAAAGTGAAAGGTGAATTCTGTGCAGAATAACTAAGCAAGTAAGCTCTTGCTCCCCTGTGCCTAGACCTAAAGCCTTGCCAGCCATTGGGAGCTAAGCAGATGAGCACCTCTGACACTGAATCAGGCCTCTGTAGATTGCAAGCAACCTGCAATTCCCTTAATTGGGAATTCCACAGCTGGGAGTCAGGAGATCCTCACTGCTCCCACTGGCACCAAACCCTGTCTGCCCTGGCTGGGAAAGGAGGAATTCCTCCCCCCAAATCCCTCTCTGTCAAGCAAGGCCACTGCAGGGAAGCTCTGGGAACTCATCAGCTCCAAGTTTCCAAGTTTCCTGTATTTCTGTTTTAAGCATTTTAACAACATTGGCTAATATTTTACAGAATTGTATTTACTAGTTGCACAAATCTTTGCCAAACACACATCAATACTTATTACCATGTTTGTATTATTAGTACATCTTAACCTTACACTTCATTATGAACCAAAAGCATTGCAAGTCATCCAAACCTTCCAACCTAAGGACATACCGTATTCAAGCTTTTCCTCTCTGCCCAACAAACAAGTCCATTTAACCTCATTAGGTAAGACAGTAATTTCAATATTTGAACATTCATCTCCACTCATTTGTTCAAAGCACGTGTTGTAAACCTAAATATTTTATGCTTTCATTGCAGCATCAGCCAAAGGGGACACTGTTGAGATAAGACCGACTTCTTCCAAACTGCTCTTCTGAGCTGCTGTGGGAAATAGCTTTTTTATTATTTAACCCCTGGGGGAGAGAATGGGAACAGCAGGAGTTATATTTTGCCAGCTATAATTCAACTAGTGTCCAGACTTGGAACGGATAATACTTGGAAGGCATCTAGTGAAGCATTTATATTGTATTGGATCCAGCAGTCAAGCAAATCTATCACAGAATTAGATGGGGGTGTTGTGTAAGTAAGAGGTTTAAAATCCAAGCTAGTAACATTTGTTCTTTTCTCAAGGATGTTACAGATTCCTCTGGCCATTTTTCTTTATTTTGCAGCATGAGAAACATTGAAACAAAAAATGATACAGCACCTTGAGTCTGCTACATAAATCGGCCTCCTTCATTGTTCCTGGAGGAATGACAGCTTGGAAATTTTCCTTCCACAACCTTGTGGTCTCTATTGCATTTTTATCTGTATAAAGTAAGACAGCTTGCTCTTGAATCAGAATGCCTATATTTGACACTATCAGAGGGTGTCATATCTGGAAGGTTGTTTTTGTATCCCAGCTGTATCAGGAAAGAGAGATAGATGGTAAAATGCAAGCATTCTCTGAGTGTGTTTGGCATTCATGTTTTAGAAGTGGAAATAGACACAAGGCAGAGGAGAATCAAGCTCCATGCAAAAGAAAACATGCAAAGAGGTTCAACCCCAAGATATTCAGGGGCCATGAAGGGTCCCGAGCCTCCCTCTGCAGGACAGATTGCTGCAAACATCACCCTGGTAGATGTCCATATCCTATATTCCTCTTGTCATCTCCAATACTTTTGATGTCTCCTGCAAGTCCCTGCAGAAGGAACAGCAGAGAAACAAGCTCCCTTGTCTCTGTTTCTTCAATAGCTTTAGCATTACAGTAAAATGAATCCAGCCCAAAGAAGCAGAGGAGATGACGTCATAGAGAAAGTGACTACAAATTCTCCATCAGTTTTGTATCTACTTTTATGATTTCTTTTTCCTCTTCCTGAATCTCCCTTAGACATGCCCCTAGTCTCAAAGGGAGACTCTGGAAAATTAATTCACAACATAATGGTCCCCCTTCATAATTAATTTATTCCTTTTCTTGCTACATAACTTTCTCTACCTAACTGACTTACTTTGGTAATAGTTCTCTGCCTAATTGATTCATATTGCTATTGATTCTTCCCATTTTTATTTAATACCAGAAACGATTTGCTCTGTAACTGCTTCACTGCTTAGCTCATTATCTACACGATCGCTTGATATCATAACTGATTCGCTGCTTAACTGGCTCAGATGATAGCAGACTGCAAGCAGCAGCCATCCACTTTTCACCTCCATTTCCCTATCCCATGGTATAGGGATTTTTAGTGCTCTACAGCTTTCCTGACACCATTTTACCCCCTCAGTTCACTTCAAAACACCTTTGAGCTCTCATCCAGATTCCTCCACAACCCTATCTGGAGTGAAGGGCATCCTTCCCCTCACTCTCACAGCAGTATCCCAATCTTCAGAGCTTTGCCTCCACCTCTCTTCAAGGTGGTCTCCTTCCATCTTTCATACCTTTATGCCAGTCACTTGTATCTTCCTTTCACCCCTCTCACATCCATGTCTGCCATTCCCAGGCACATTTTTTGCCTACTGACTCTCATGAAGTTTCTTTCACTCACTCATACACGCTGACTTTGCCTTGTGTATTGACAGTGTCCTAGCTGAGATCTCTGGGAACAATATAAATAATATACACATTTCCAGAGAGTCAAATAGACAACACATATCCATTCCAGCTTCTTTCCTCCCTGTAGCGCTGCTTTCATGACTTCAGTCTATTCCTTTCTTTTTCAGTTGCTTGGAAATTGTATTTTGTTGCAGAACTTCCCTCAATATGAGTCAGATATCCCACAAGCAATTGAAAAGGAGCAAGGACTGGCTGACTTTGGATGGGCAACTGCAGGACTCCTCAGGGAAAGGAGTAAGACCAGGAAAATGAAATTCTTTCAACTTATAGTATTCTCCACATAAAAAAAGAAAATAAGGAACACTTACTGGAAATTTCTTCCCTTACTTTTGCCTCCCTGTATTCTGCAACTCGGAGCAGCTGCTGCTGCCCCTCTCTGGTGATTCCTCCTGCCTTTATTCAGCCAAGTGTCAGTGATGTGTTTAAAGGTGTCAAACACATCAATATTTTGCACCAAAAGTAATTCTTAGGTTGGAGGGAGGGGATATTGGCTCAAATCAATCTCCAGTGGTTTTGATAGCTTTACACCCAGAATGTATTTTTGGGTTCATTTCATAGTTAGAAAAAAAAAATAAAATAAAAGACAGGTGATGAAAACTTAGCAAGATTTAATATTCAAATACAAATGCCATTTCTTATTGCTATTGACTTGAATAAATATTACACGTTCTCCTTTCAAGACATGAGAAGTAACAGCAGGGACATATCTGGAAATAGCAGCAGCTTCCACAACATCACACTCTGCTGCTGGTTCCCACAAGCTGCTTGGTGCATAACCCTGTTTTACAAACGTTGAAATGGCTTTTGAGCAACTTAGGGGGTCAGAGCAATTGTTTTAAACTTTATCCAAATCCTAAGACTTGTAATTGAAGTGGTGTTGGTAGCTGGCACTACTAGCAGTTACTGCCATCTATGGGTAGAATAATTTTAGATTTATTGCTCTTCGGAAGTGTTTCTTTATTAAAAATAACATACTTGTTCTCACACATGAACAAATATAACAGGATAAATGTCCGTGATTGCTCTTCAGTGATAGCTCTCCTAAAGAAAGGAAGAAAATAAACAAAATAACAGTGCATGGACTTTACCTATTCATCTACCTGAGAAGAGTGAAAAGTGCTTGAACACTCAAAATGATTATCTACCGTATGGAAAACAGTGATGTTGCCCTATTTTCTTCTATCAGTATGTTGGAGGATATATTCTCTCTGCAAGTGCTGGCAAAAAAAAAAAAAAAAATGTCCCTGACATAGCAGCACTGAAATTATTCCAAATGCACCATGTAATTTGCATGTTAATTTGAATGGTATTATAATTTAAAAAAAAAAATTATTTAAAATTAATATAAAATATAAAATATAAAATATAAAATATAATATAAAATATAAAAAAAATATATTTAAAGTGGGAAAGTATTCATATACAAGTGGTCCTCTTCCTTTTCTGAAGGGAAAAATTCTCAGTCTGGGAGTTTTTAGCTTTTTAACCCTGGAATTGAGAGAGGTTCAGGGTATTCATCATCCCTGACAGCTGTTAATCCCCCTCAACGCTAAATAATCACTATGTTAATATATTAGAAGTAAGTACAGGTACTATTTCACTCTATTTTCCTTGCCCCTGTTGTCCTTTTGGTTCATCAGTCTTCCTCTGACAGTGGCCAGATGTTTAAGATGAAATGCAGAAAACATCTACAGTAGAAAATGAATGAAGAGAATGGGAACCAATCCCTTGCTGTTATAGGTAACTGTATCATAAAATCTCTCTCGCAAGCCAATCACACCATTTCCAAACTGATTTTGGCTTTTGATACCTCCTCCTCTCTGCTGGGAAGCTTTTCACGCAGACTCTTCTGTTAGACAGAAACATTTTAATTTTCAGTCTACATTTATTCAAGGCTACTTTATACCATATGTTCTTTTATCAGTAATATTCTTCTGCATAAACACTTTTTTTTTCCCTATCTTTGCCTGGTATTTATGCTATTTTATTTACAGGGGGAAGCAAGATCCCCTCTCTGCCTTGGTTTGGCTAGCCCATCTCCTTTTAATCTTCTATCGTAGAAAGACTCCTTGCTCCCCTTCACTGTCCTATTGACACTCAGTTACAAGATCCACAATGAATTCATCTGTCCTCTATCACAGTGGCCAGAACTGCATGTTGTATTTAAAATGAAGTTATACTCCAGGGTGACTAACACTTTCCATGCTACTTGGCACATCCAAGGGTTACTTTTGCTTTCTTTGCAGCCATGACACATAGGCTATAGTCAAAGACATCTCATAGCACTTATTTTCTCTTGTCCTCAAATTATCACGAGCAGCTTCCAAAGTACAGCAAATATTGAGGTTAGTCCCTATTTTGCACTTTGTATTACGTGGACATTTCCACCATTCCAGCTTTCAAAGTCATCCAGCTCTTCCTAACTCACCTTCGACATGTGTTTCGCTTACAGTCCCTGGTTAGCACCCAGTGACTTCTGCGGAGCAACGCAGAGATTAAAGCCAAGCCTTAAACAACCTAGAACTGTGAGCTAGCGAAGAGCAGTTTAATCTCCCCACTCCTGCCTTGCACCACGGTGCAAAGACTAGTCCCAAACGCCCAGCTAGGAAAGCAGGCAGCTCCGGAGCTGCTGCAGATTCCCGGGGAGCCTCTGGAGCTCAGCAAATCCAGCTGCTAACTGCTATACTCTGATCTCTGACCTAGAGGAAGTGGAAAGAGGAGTTATAAAAGATTACGTGGGAAATGGAAAGGGAGAAAAAAAGAAGTTATCTCCAGCACAAAGTCCTTTGCAGCAGCCAGAGGTTAAATGTAAACGGACAGAGAGGTGCAAGCCGCAAAGTGTCACCAGCAGCTTCCCTGGGATAAGAGGTGTTTTCCTTGGAGAAGACAAGAGCGGACACTGCTGGGACAGGTCTCGCACGTTTGATTCTTCACAGGCCAACTGTGGCCACTGCCCTCTCCATCTCACCTCCGTTTTCTAACGGAAAACCAACTGCAGAATGACAATTGATGGACAATATAAAAGGAGACAATTTGGCAGTCACAATTTTGTCCTTTAATTGCGGTAGGAAGGGTAGGGCTCTGAAAGAGGCCTTTGAAAAGCAAATATCAAGAAAGATGCTACACAAAGGGATGGTCTGTGTGCATCCCAGCAGGTTTGGCTTTGGCTGCGCACATACACCAAAGCCACACATCTCTTGCTCCTGACCCGGGTTTAGGACTAGGAAGGCGGAGACTGGTTGCCCCGTTGAGGCCTCCGGCCCCGCCGGAGCCGCCCGCCCGCCCGCGCGGCTTCCCTGCCCGCGGCCGCGCGCGAACCACAAGACCAAGCGCCGACGTCACGCGGGTGTTTCCCCGGGCGCCGGAGGCGGAAGCGGGCGCCGCGATGGCCTCCCCGTGACGGCGGCGGCGGCGCGGCCATGGCGCGGGGCCCGGCGGCCGTGAGCGGCGGCG
>NW_020455721.1:2419868-2468699 GCF_003342845.1 Nothoprocta perdicaria
GGCGAGCGCGGTGAGAGCGGCGCCGCCGGGAGCGGGAGCGGGGAGCGGGCCGGCGCTGCCCGCAGCTGCCCCGGGGAGCGCGGTGTGAGGACAGCTCCCCTGCTAAAATCCCCTGGTTTTAGTGATCCTCGAAGAAGACTGTCAAAAAACGGCCGGTTTTCTGTCTAAGCGCTTCGGGTGTTGGAGGACACGCGGTTGTGCCGCCCTGCCCCGTTTCCCTTCCCTGGGTTGTGTTTCCCTGGACGTGCCGCTTCTCTCAGACCATTAGGAACATATTGGTGGTTTTCTAATGGCAGTTCGTCTTTCCAGGCCCATCCACACCAAAAAGAGTTGCCCAAAATATTTTATATATATATATATAAAAATATATATATTATTTATTTATTATTTTAACTAAAATGTTAAATGTAAATAATCAGCAGCAAATTGCTCACTGGCAAATGTCTGCACTCTGTACCAGGAGCCAGCCGTGAAGACTGACTGGCCTGAGCAATGAACAGAAAGAGGCAATAGTGTATTTAGTGGTCAGACCTGTGGGATGCCCACCATTGATTATGCCATTACATTAAAGGAACAATTTTGAGACCCTGACATGTGAGATTCTTCCAGGATGTGGTAATATTCCTGAGAAATACTTGAGAACTACAGCAGTAGCCTTGTCTTCTATTTTCTAGCTCGTGTCCATAGCACCTAGCAGTCAGAAACCTTCACAGTGTTGTGAAAACTATTGTGGAACCTGAGTGCATGTTATTTAGTGAGAAAGGAAAGAAATTACTTTCTTGGTTAGCTGGGGCGATAAGGAAATTCAAGGAAAACAGTTGCATTGATTGAGTTTTCTTTCTTAAAAATAGATTTTGTATTTTGTTTATCTTTACAGATGTGAGCATCTCTGCATCGTCATCTCTACAAAGCAAGGGGAATTTTTCCTTATTAGGAAACAGGAAGCTCTTTTTTGACACTCATGCTCTGGTGTGCCTTTTGGAGGAAAATGGTAATTTGCTAGAAATATATAACTATTTTTGATGTCATTTCATGAGCGGTATTTTGGTGTATGAAGTTTGATTAATTACTTCTCCTTCATACCTGGTGTTACACAGTTTTATGAAATCGTTTCCATAAATATTGGGAAGGAACATGCAGATTTTTTTCTTCTTTTAAAAGGATACTGTGAGCTTATATAACTTTGATTGGCATCATTTATTATCCTTTTGCTAATTAAAAATAAAGAAAAATTCAATTCTAAAATTTGAGTGTAACAAACGATTTCAAGGTGTCACTAAAGTATTAATTGGATTATATTACATTTAGTAATAGCACCTTTAAAATGTGATAACAGGATTAAATATAGATTATTATTCTATAAAATCACAGCTGTTGAGATAGAATGTAGAATACTCTATAAAATACAGCATTTCTTATGTCAAAACATAAATGAGAGTAGAGATTACTTTGGATTTGCATTAATGTTATCAAGGTCAGACTCAGAGTAAAGACATATTCAGCTGAGTTTGTTTCTAACAGCTCCCTGTCCTTGAAAAGGAGAGCTCCCAATCCTTTCCCCCGCCATGTGGTTTCATTGCTTTCTTGTGCCAACCTAGTTCTCCAATAGTAATCTGAGAAGTTATTTTAATGAGTTTACAGAGCAGTTCCAGGAGCACCCAAGCGCACAGGAGGAGGAGGAGTGAGAAGAGAGAAAGAGCATCTCTTCCTTTAGCGGTGGCAAGCTATTAGATCAGCTCAGCTGTTAGAAGTGACTCACTCTCAGACCCCATATGTGTTTTCTAGCACTTGACTGCTAGTTAATTTCAAACCATCGTGCTTTTGCAACAGTCTTCTTAATTAAAGCCTGTTTTTTAAACCTTTCTCCTGCTTTTTTTTTTTTTTTTTTTTTTTTTTGAAAACAAAAGGTAATAGTATTTTGGGGAACCATATTTTGCCCTTGGCTGTTTGAGTTGTTTGCATGATACCATTGTTAGATTAGTTCATAATGTATTCAGTTTGAAAGGACTTAAGTAGTTTTTTAGGGACTCAGAGGCTGGTAGGCCTAAACCAGAGCAGTTATGTCTGTTTTGAGTTGTTGGGCTTCGCGTATTTTCTGTGATACTATTTGTAGTATCCTGAAAGTGGGTTTCTTCTCTAAAAGGTCAAGAGTCCTGCTCATAGAAATAACTACATGCGAAAGACTATGTTCCATAATACGTTTAGAAAAGTAATTTCCAACATGTCTTGCTGGTACTGTGATATAGCTGTATATAAAAGCAGCTGTACTGTGTCAGAGACACAATTTTGAATGGAAGTGGAGTGGATGTATCAACTGGTTTTGGGCTTGTGTATATATATCAGTGGATAGAGAGGAGTATGGGTTTTTTTTCATAAATGACTTTTTTTTTTTTTTAATCTAGTAATTAGCAAGAGATATCTCTGTAAACTGTACAGACTTTGGGGTTTTTTTTTTCTGAGTGTTGCCGCATTTTGTTTTGCTTAGGGTTCACTACGCAGCAGTCGGAGATCATTGTTTCTGCCTTAGTGAAAATTATGAACACCAACCTGGATATGATTTACAAGGACATGGTCACCAAAGTACAACAGGTTAGCTCAGGAAGGTGGTAATTTTAAAACAAATCAAAACCTAGTATACCTGCTAATGAAACATACCTTGGTATTTTATTTATTACCATTAGACACTGTATTTCAAAAATGTGAAGAACAACCATCTTGGCCTTTCTTTTAGCTAATGCATTTTATCATGATATTCATATTGTGTTAAAATTGAGTTCAGTACTTTTTCTTATAAGATGCTTTCAAGGCTTGATGTAGTTGCATACGTTGGGAGCTTACAGGAACATATGTGTTGTGGACACTAAGATTGAGATCTGTCTGTATGTCTGACGCGTACTTTATTCATGGTACATTCTATTCCTATCCAGTACCTGTATCTTGATGGGAGGAAATGAAGTTGACTGGAAAGGTTGACTGATAATGCACGACATAAGCAGAGATGCCTCCTGGCTACCTGGAAATTGCACAGAACTGAATTGAATTCTTAGTTTTGTTTTTTGAGGGAACGACTGGATGAAAAAATACTCTGGAAGCCAGGCCTCTTGTTCTAGTATTGACTGATTTTTGGTGGACTGTTGTCCGATGATACAAAGATAGGTAGAATAAGGAACTGGACATGACAGAGTTGAATGTTGATGCATCAAATCCTTAGACAGCTGGCTCCAGAAATGAAAATTTAGAGTAAAGGACAATCCCCTCATGTGAAACTTGAGCTTTTGAAGTGAGATTGGCAATATCTAGTGTGCTTGAATTCCCTGATACCTAAGCTAGGCAAACAGATAATGCAGACGAGAAGGATAAGCCAAGTACCACCTCTAGGGCTCTTCCTCGAGTGCAGGAACAGCCCAGGCCCAAGTCACCTTATGAGCATAAACACTTCACTCATTTCTTGGTTTCTTGGCTACTCTTAAAATGTGAGAAAGCAGTGGCTTCTGCCGCCTTTGTATGGTAATCTTGTCAGTAGGTCATTTAATCTAAGGAGGCTTTAGCCCATGCTTCCTAGCTCTTAGACTCTAAGTAAAGCAGAAATAGGACTGTTGCCTTCTATGTCCATGTTTTTCCATAGTCCATCAAGGAACATAGCTTTAAGAGGGAATGTTTCTGTTGTGGTTGGTTGTATTTTACAATAGGTGATCATTGCTTCTCTGCTTAGCTTTTCTGAATGAAAGCAGGCATTTTTCCTGTGCTTTGTACTGGATCAAGCATTGCTGCTGATGTAGACATTCTCTGAGACTGTCTACCAGGTCAGGCCCTCAGGTGACTTTCTGCTATTGCTATTCTAAGGAGCACAGCTTTGTATGGCATACTGAGCCATGCAGCTCTGGCAAAATAGAAGCAGGTCAGGTGCTGTGTATGGATTTCAAGCAATGTGGTAAACCTGCAGTTCCTTGAATGTATAAGGGCTCATACAAGAGAATGATGAAGAGTGGAAGAGCAGTTATGTGGTAGTTTTTCTTATTTTCCTTAACTGCCTAAATTTCATATCACTCTTTATTGGTGTAGCTGTTACTGTTAGGCCTTAGTTGAGGATGTAAAAGATGAAGTATTAAATTACACAGGTTAGATAATGCTTAGAAAAATGTGTGTATGCATTGGTAGAGTTGAGGAAGAGGAACAATATAGAAGAGACTGTTCTGTGGCTTAGTGAGATTCATGAAGATGGGGAAGATCAAAAATAGGCTGGAACCAGGAGGAGGCAGGAGAAATGTCCATGATGGTACTTTCTCTGTAGATTTTTCTGCCTACCCTTTTGTCTACTTTTTTTTTTTTAGCCATATAGCCTGGTGAGGCATTGGCAGATGTCTCAAAAAATTCTAACATCTGTAAGAAAGAATAGCATTTCCTGACAAAAGCAAAGCTAAAGTGCCATGTCAGATTTGTAGTGCTGTTCATCAAGAATCTCGAGCATGACACTATTTGTTAGAGGAAGATGTTAAGAAAAGGGAGTGAGTGTATGTGAATGTGTGTTCTGCAACAGACTAAGAAGAGCAATTCAAATGTGAGTATAGCACATGATGCTGCTTAGCAGAGAGCAGTGAGCCCCCTTGCAGGACAGGGTGAGAAAGGGGGCAACTGCACAAGAGTGCATTTGCATTGGGGAATCTTGGCCTGAAACAGCTCTCCTCATTCAGCACAGGGACTTCTCATCTGTCCCTACTGCCTCTGCTAGCGTCAGAGTTGGAGTACCTGAAAGGAACTGTTTCCTAAGCTATTAATAGAGCAATTCTACTCTGTGTTAATATTAACTTCCTTATTTTGTCACTTTGTTTTTACCTGTCTGTATTTACTCCATCTTCTGAAACTACAGTAATGAATTAAAAATCGTTGGATTAAAAATGTCAGGGAATGAAAATAACCCATCGTATTTATGTACACAATTGATAAAAGCATCACAGTTACAATGTGACCTGAGGTGTGTTTTTGGTCTATATTTTTAGGAGATTGCTCTTCAACAAATAATGTCCCATATTGGTGGCGTGAAAAAGGATATGATTATTCTGGAAAAAAGTGAATTTTCAGCACTGCGTTCAGAAAATGAGGTAAAAATCAGTATTCTGTGACAGGCTATTCTAGCTTTTTTTTTTTTTTTTTTTTTTATTTTTTATGTATCAGGGGCCAAGCAGCTGCAGAGCAGCTGGGCAGAGAAGGGCCTGGGGGTCCTGGTGACACCAGGGTGAGCAGGAGGCAGCAGGGGCTCAGGTGGAGGCAGGTGCTGCTGCCCCCCTGCTCAGCCCTGCTGAGACATAGGTGCTGGGTCCAGCGCTGGGCTCCTCAGTGCAGGAGAGGCAGGGACCTCGTGGGGTGGGTTCAGGGAAAGACCATGAGGGTGAGTAAGAGTTTGGAACATCTGTCTTACGAAGCGAGATTGAGGGAGCAGTGGGCTGTTTAGCTTGGAGAAGTGAAGGCTCAGGGGGATCTTATCTGTATAGACAGATACCTGATGGTCAGGAGGGATCGGGGGCACTTAAGAAGATAGAGCCATTCTCTTCTAAATGGTGTTTAGTGAAAGGACGAGAAGGGATGGGCACAAAGAAATTCCATTTAAACATAAAAACATTTTTAGTGTAAGGGTGGTCAAGTACTGGAACAGGTTGCCTGGGAAGGCTCTGGCATCCTTCCATGCTTGGAGACTAAAACAAAAACAGGAAAAAAGCGGGGAAAGGGAAAGAAGTTAACCTGTCTTTCATTTATGTTCCTTTAAAGGGATCTTTATAAATGATAGGTTGTTAGCTCATGCATAAATGAATCCATGTAGATAATCCACTTAGTAATAAGTAGTGTTGGTAGTAGTGTTTTTAGATGATGTATTTTTGTATATACAGTGTCAAACTGTAATTTTTTTTTCCACAGAAAATAAAACTCGAACTCCTGCAGATAAAGAAGCAAGTCATGGTAAGATACTATGTTAATATGGTTAAGAATTAACTTCTATCTAGTTTGCTTTAAAAAATGTTTCTCTAAGATTTTAAGAGTTGCGCTTGGCTATGGCAGTCTTATATTCCTATACTGGAATTGCAGGCAATGATGCACTAGGGATTGCAGCAAAGAATTTGCATACCTAATTAATGGTGTAAGAGCCCTGCAAGCTCTATTAATGATGAGGAAACTTTAACTGAAGATGTTTTGTTTCTTGGATGTTGTTAATTCAGATTCAGAAAGTGGCTGGTTGCCATGTCATAGCTAAAGCTGAGTGAAGTTCTGCATTTAAGGCTGCTTATTAATGTAAAAGTATAAGGTATTTTCAAAATAATGTCACTTACTAGTTCATTATGGTACAAGTTGGTTTTCCCTGAGGTCATAGCTGTCCAAGAATTTAAAAATAAATAAATTAATTAAAAGCTACTTTAAGAATTTTGGTCCAATTTGGTTGTGAAAAAATGTTTGTGACCGTAGGTGGAAAACAGACTGCTTGAGAAAACTACAGATTCTTATTAGGTTTAATATCTGCTGGTTTTTTTTCTGGTCTTTATGGTTTGCCTCTCCTGAACAGTAGTTCAAACAGACCTTTCTGTCATCCGAAACAACATTGTCTCACAACCTCTTCCTTCATTGGGTGTGTAGTCATAAGCAGCCTTTACACAGAAAGAAGAAATCTTTTAAAAGCATTTGGTTACGCTTGGAAACTGGGAAATACCATTAACTGTCTGTAGGGAGTATTGTCTTCTTAAGAACAGCTGTTTACCATGTCACTGTCACACAGAAGGGTGCAACACCTTTCCTGCACTAGCATTTTTTTCCATGCATCTATCAAAATACTGATCTGTCCAGCAAACTGAGGGTGTGTTCAAGTTCAACCTAGCTTCCTCCTTGCCTTTTCTTTCCCAGTGTCTCTTTGGTTTTTTTTTTCTCGTTGTGCTGTTGTTTCCAAAAGGAGAATGAGGATTTCTCAGGGCTGATCATGTGTTTTACATGACCTTATGAAGTGCTTAATGTATTTGTTTTTTTTTCAAATACAGTTTTAAAAAGCTAGGCATCTGATTTTTAATTTATAACTTTATTGTTTTATTTGCATTTTGTGTAAGCTGGAGGGATCCAGTGGTAGAACATGAAGATTTGAGTGTTTTTCATATAAACACAGGATATCTTTAACTTTTAACTGTAAATATAACTATCCTTGTGATAATCATTTAGTCATACTTGTTCCTTCTTCTGAAAGACAGAATGACTCAATGTTGTATGTTTGTTAAAAAGTTATTTCAGATTTAGCAATTTCACAAAATTATAACATATCAAGTGTTGTGATGACGTCTAATTATAAAATTATTAAGTACAAAAATGTTAAAATAGAAATTCCTTGAATATAATTATTTTTGATAATAACTTGGTGAACTAGCTAACACTGGCCTACTCGAGAGGTGCTTGCTTGTTTTTAATAGTAGAATTTCCTGGAAGACTTATCAATCTTTTCCTTCTCCCACACATTCATCTGATGAGCAGTTTGCCTTATGACAAACTGTCAGCAGCCTGGAATTCCTGCCGGGAGGTTGCATGAAAATGGCAGCTGTCACTGAGGGAAAAAACAAGATAAAAATCCTGGCTTCTGTGATGTCCGTAGATTTTTCTAAAAGCCCTAACTGTGGTCTTTATAAATAGCTTTTTGGTTTTGTTTTGTTTTTTGATTGGAAGGTTTAGAAACTACTTTTTGAAATTATTCAGAGCATCAAGACTGCTTCATAAAGTACAACTCGCGTATGTAGATAGGCATAGTTTTCTAGAGATCTGAATGAATCATGAGATATATGAAGTATTTCTAGCATCTATGGAAAGATGTGCTGTCAGTTTAACTTCTGCTCTGGCTTCAAAAGCAATTGTCAGTTTTTGATTCTAAGATGCAATTTGTCCTGTAGTACATGAGTTATTTCTCCAGGAGAAGTACAGGAATACTGAAGTTTGGAGGAAAATGCACCTCAATTAGAGAGAAACTCGATTCCTGAGATATGTAATGAAAGGCATATATATTTTTTTATCTCATGTATTTGCTTATAGTTGGCTAGAGATAAATTTTTGCTCGCTACTTTATCATTTTTTTTCCACTAGGATGAAATTACCAAAGTTCGTGCAGATAATAAGTTAAACCTCAATCTAGAGAAGAGCAGAGTAAAAGAACTGGTAAGTTTTGGCAGCATTTTTCTACAAACATCGAAACATTGAATAATCTTCAAACTTGGGTAAGAATATGATTTCTGTGGTATCATTTCTCTTCAAGTTGAGGTCAGCTCAAATTGCTTATACCTTAGTATAAGGTGGCATGCTTGTTTTTAATACATCCACATATTTTGATACTGTTTTAATATTGGGATTTACAAGGTACTGTTCAATATATATTCAATCTTTATATTTTAAAATACTGACTCCTTGCCTGAAGTTTTTTTTTTCAGTAGTACATCTTTGTTTTTCACACTAAATGAAAGTTAAACATTTCATTAAACTACCACTATTGAAGATATTTCATTTCTCCATAGCTAGCTCATAAGGTAATCCTATTGTGAAAATAATTGTAATTGATTGTAACTGATAATGAATATGGTTGGTTTTTTACTTCCAAATGTTAGAACCACTTTAATGCAATCTTCAATCAGAATAATATAGAAGATAAACAGATTTTTGCCTTATATGTAGTACTCTATTCCCATACATCTGCCCTTTAATAATATTTTCCATGATTTTTATTTCCTATTCAATCGCTTTTCACAGGGACATAATGAAGAAGTAATATTTATCTTGAATCTAGGTAATAAGAACTGTTCAAGTAAAACTCATCTGTTTTTTGTATGTGCCACTCGCGATTATTCACAATGATTAGTTTAGTTAACAACCATGTTAGTAGTTTAATATAATGACTTAACACCATTACCTATGGTAAATGCTCGAATAAGTACATTCATTTTTAAAGGTTAATATTTCATGCAAACATTAAAGGAACAACAGAAAAACGCTTCACATGAAGTGTACTAACTGTGTAGACCATAGGCATAAGCCCATATCCTGGGCTTGCAAACCCTCTTTAAACCCATTATTTCACAGGTGATAAATGGGAGTGGGAGGGAGCACTTGTTTTTGTATATTTATATAGAATCCTGGAAGCTGGTCTCAGGCTGCTGCTCAGAGAACTGCTTCATTGACTGCCTCCCAGGGAAAGCAAATTTTGTGCATGTCAACCTCCTGAAGAAGGCTAACCTTCTTGGTGCTATACAAGTACATATATATTTTTTTTCTCCTTAAGTTGCCAACTTTGCCATGTATGAACAGGAAAAGTGAAGACGAACTGTAGCGTGTATGTTGAGCTGGGGGAGAGACCTAACTCAGTACTTTGAGTAGTAGTCAGAGCATATATAGCATATAGCATAACAGCGTGTTTATTTGGAGGTAATTAAGACTTGTGACTAATTCTGTGGCTTTCTGAGAATATCACTCTGGATAATTGACATCCCACTATGCATCTCTTACTAAAATGCTATTCAGAAGTCCTAATTATAAATCAACCTAACTTGAAGCCCTAAGTGAAATGCTCTTATCCTTCAGTCCTGTTGGAATTGAGTACCGAAGGAGAATTTCTTAATTGGTCAAGGCTGAACAGGACAATTTTAAATGTTTTAAGCTGTACATGTTTTATCTCTGGAGATAAATCAGATACTTTATTTTTGGCTAACAGCATCTATTTCAAGTAACTGACTAGCTACTTCATTAAGTTGTTTTAAATGTAATGCTTATTCTGATAGTGATGATCAGTTTATTTTTATGTCGTGAGGTCCCATTCTGATGTGAATCTTCACCTCAGACATTTTTAAATTAGATTCTTTTATAGGTATTTTGCTATTGCTTTCAAAAACAAGTTATTATGTAAAATGTCTGAATTTTGTTTTTCCTTCAGGAGATTCTAGGTACTGGGGTTTCATTAATTGTAGACATGCTGTTATTTGCCTGTACGATACAACATTTCCCACATTATTAGCCTTCTGCTACCTCTCAGCTTCATCTTTGGATTGGTCAGAAGTCCAAATAGAGCTTTGGATCTTTAAGGAGCGTTTTTCAGTGCTGAGGCATTTATATTGATTAATCTGAGTTAATATTAAAGTGGAATAAGCTTCCAGACTGGAGAAAAATAAAGTGACTTTCCAAATGGTAATGTCAACGGAGGAGGTTTCTGCTGTTGAACGGAGGATTCTGAGATGGGCTTGCGATGACCTTAATAGACTGGTGGTTTAGCAGCTGCCTTGTGAATAATTGAATTGCTCCAGTAGTGGGATAGGAGCCGTTCCAGATGTCAGGGTAAATCATGCCTGCTCGTGAGGCAGCACCATATCCTGCCTTACAGGTATTGCCTCTTACTGCATCTGGTTTAACTTGCCTTGAGCCCAAATAGCCGTCGTTTATAAATAAGCCACTGCTGCTGCTGTTCTGCAAATGAGTGCTTTACCATGAGGAGAAGCTTAGTGCATCTGAGTGATAGTTTCTGGTGGTGTGTTGTTCTGACCATCATCTCAAAGTTTCGAGTGGTGATCAGCTATACTGGCTAAACATTTCCTTCATAGCTAGATTTCATAGGATATTTTAAAACCATACTGCCCTTGCTGGGGACAGGATAGTTTAATCTTGACCATCTTGAAGTTGTCTTTGTGCATCTAATGAATTAGTTAACTGTTTCAGAGTTACTATATAGAATTCTAAATCTAAGGTCTTTGTGTTTCAGAGATGTGCATCTGCTATCTTTTCTTCCAATTGTTCATACGTTCATGCAATTGTAGTCAAAGTCTCTGGTAGATTTGTTCCACTTTACAGCTCAGGGATGTGGTTAAACACCTGTGTGTAAATTTCCTTTTCCCAAAGGTAAAGGCCAGCCATTCTATAGTACTATCCCTAAACATTGTCAGGAAACCAGTCTTGTTGACAGGTTCAGCATCCTACGGAATTTGAAACTAAAAAAACATACACTCTTTCACATACTTGAAAGTGTAAATAAAAGACAGCATCATGTTTCAATCTTTTCTTGTTTGTTTCTTTTTAACCAGTATTCACTTAATGAAAGAAAACTACTTGAAATGAGGACAGAAATAGTGGAAATGGTAAGAGCTTGGGAGTTGATTATTAACTCGCATAACAAATCTTCTTGTATTGGCCCTATAAATCTGTTACTCTTTTTAAAATTGCTCATGTCTTCAGGCACTTAAATGTTTAAAATGCCATTGTCCGATATTATTTCCATGTGTATTTCCATATTGGTAACTGAAGTGTGCTACAGAATAAAAAAGTTTTATATATACTTAGAGATTCCTGCAGGATATGCATAAGCTATTCATTGGTCACTTTATTTTGACACTGATTTTTTTTCTTTCCATTTTAGGTGAAACTGAAACCAATTGCTAGATTGATTTGGCTTTTCTTCACAGGTTTTTTTTTTTTTTGCCAAGTTCTTCCTCTTCCTTCCATTTGAGTCCTCTAGCATAGGAATTATTTGTGGGAAGATGACTAGCAGTAAATCATTAATTGAGTGTTTCAGTAGTGCTGATCTGAAAGCCTCAGCGACACAACAGCTGTTGTTCTCAGTTTATATTGCTGATCTTTCAGTCTTTTCTGAGTAATTCCATCACATTTTGTTCAGAAGTGCTGTCTTCTGTCTGTCTGTTACTGTTTTTATGGTAGAATTCATTACAAGATGAAGACATGCTGCTGAAGTCAGAAGAGCAATTGACAATATTTCTAATGTTCCCTAAATCTTTATATTCCAATATATTTCTGCTACAAGAGACTCTTAGACTTCCTGATCAACAGTAACTGAAAATTGAGCAGTGATCCCAATGTGTCGTTTGGCCCACGGATGTTAAAGTTAATCATTATGCTGCTAGACTGAGATAAGGCAACATCCAGTTCTGCCACTTTGTGGATGATGCGTTAGGGAGGGAGTAATCATACAAATTTGCTGAGTTCACCAAATTATCCAGTTCCTTGGATATAATCAACCAGGAAGGAACTTGTTAGCTTTGAATGCAAATTAAATGCTTCATTAACATACATTTAAGGAGGAGCCAAAAAAGAGCTTAAAGGTATAGATTTAATTTATAAGTAAACTGAAAGCTGTTCAAATGGAGTAATTTTTTGTTTTTCTTTGTAGCACGCACAACAGGATCGAGCTCTAACACAGACTGACAGAAAAATAGACACAGAAGTTGCAGGTCTGAAGACAATGCTGGAATCGCACAAACTGGACAATATTAAGTACTTAGCAGGTCAGTAATCTGAAAGTAAACATGAAACTGTTAAAACACTTATTTTTTTCTCGTTAATTCTTGATAGAATATGTGCAAAAACCCAGATTCAAAAAAATACTTAAAATTTCCATTGATACTGGTCGCATCCACGTGCTTAAACTGAGTGAGATTAATCAAAGTGAGATTCTTACAATTCACTTTATTGGGCTTTGAATGCACTTTATCTGTATGCTTTTTCCCAGTTTTGTATTGTACTAAGAAAGGTGCATGAGAAGTCTCAAAGACTTAACTTGCCTCTCCACAAGGGTCAAAAAAAAAATCTCCTATGCCTCTTAAAAGCGCAATATCTGATTAACACAGAACTGGCTTTGAAAAATGTTTTCATAAAAGCTGCTTGATGCATTCCCACTGTGGAGATCTGTCTGCAAAGCAGAACCTTTTGGCTTTTCTGACAGTTCAGCACTACAATTTCTTAAAACTGATTCTTCAGGCATGTGCACAAGAAAATACAATATACATTATGTATCTGTATAATTGCTCCAGATTACTTGAGTGTTTTGACATTCTCTGTGTAGTTCTGACTAGTGCTGAGCAGTGCTACCAAGTGAGCATGTCTGCAATAGAAAATTATCCTTCTTTCTTTTAGAATTCTTCTATTTAGAACTTTGATCATCTTTTGACAATGAATTTTGTCACAAGTACAATCACATCTAATCACAGGGTGCTAGTTCAGAGGTATCCTTTACTGAGAACCATAGCACACCAAGTCTGCATGGAAATTGAGAGGGAAAAATAAAGAGAAAAAAAGAAAAAAATTCATTGTATTTGAAGTAATCCGATTGAAAACAATGGAAAAAATGTGGAACCCAAACACTGAGTTTATTTCAGTAGAAACACTAAGTTTGCAAACTGTTAAGCTTCAGTAAAAGACAGTTTATGCTTACTTGTTTGTTAAATAGTTTATTGTGATTTAATAATCCTTTGTTCATTTCTTCACTTTAACTGTGACTTGCCATATTGATCTTGTTTAGAAGGGTAAGCAACTACGGGATTTTTTTTTCAGCCTTTTGATAGTTTTTCCAGACCAATTTTCCTGCACTTTCATTCCCTCTCCTCCTCCTGCTTTGTCGTTTTAGTACTCCTTGCCCCTCAACCCTCCCAATTGTTAATTTTCTTTTTAAATTAAAAAACCTTTGTTCTGTGAATAAAAACCCTTATTTTCTGACACGGACAAGAGGTAACAGAGTATTGTAGCAAGATGCATACACAGCTTTCTGAAGAAATATTCCAAGAGCTAATAAAGTACAGTTCCTGTTTTTCAACCCATTTCTGTTTTGTCTTTCAGGTTCAGTATTTACATGCCTTACTGTAGCACTGGGATTTTATCGTTTATGGATGTGATACAACATCATATTGGACTTCTACTGTCTTGCTTTCTGAAAACCAAGGAGATTTTATCTCTGCCCTTTACTGTTTTATTTTTATTTATTTTTTGTAAAGCAGACTCTATTGAGAATGTGACCAAAGATGTGCCTAAAAATGAATTATCCATATAGCTGCATATTTTGTAATTTACCACTGATGGAAGCAAGGTATAAACATTTCTGGTGCTTGCTTCCCCTCTGGACTGATATGAACAAAGTATCATTTCAGTAACCACTGGAATTCATACCGCTTGTACGGGCTGCGTGATGCTCAGAAAAATCCCCTTGGAATTATGTCCCGGAGTCTGTTCAGATGCTTGCACGTGTCGGAGCGGAATCTTGATTCTTAATGTCCGAGCGAAACTCCCCTTCGTGTGGCTTGGAGGTACCCTCGTGTAAGTAGGATACGTGTTAACTGGATCACGCTTACATTCCTCCTCCCGACACTTGTTCCTCTACTAACTATGAGCAAATAGTTGTTTTGCTATTTTTATAACGTTACAGTCATCAGCTTGTTTTCCAGATGACCGTCCAATCGATCATGTTTCATGGGAGACCCATGTGATGGTAGCAGGGCATACTGCTATGTTTTGTCTGTAAGATATTTCTAGTGTTCTCAGTAACTTGCCTTTGGTACATTTAAGTATCTAAAACTCATTTCATATGCTAATTGTTAAATTTATCACGATAACCAGACATAACCAGTACAGTGCATTCATTGTGTTACGTTTTTACAGTTAAGTGATACGAAATATCTCTGGTGCTGCTGTCTTGATAGAAGAGAATTGATATTTCTAGAGAGGATTTTAACTAGTGGTTACAAAGCAATGTCTTAGATCAGGGAACAGCTAAACTGACAGTCTACTGATTCAGGAAGAGAAATAAAAATTAAGAAAAAGGAAAAGAAATTACCCTTGGTTCTTCAAGTGTGGAGTCTCATTAGTGATTATAAAGATGAAAGCAGGAATGAACAGCAGGAATGGAAAGTATGCTTACTGTCATTCTGAACAAGCCCACGGACTGGCTAAAGCAGCTGACAGCAATGGAGGAAAATGTCCAGTGTGTCCAGAGATCTATCACTCTTCCACTGATGCAATGACTGCTTTGGGAACAGAGCTGCCATCTGTGTTTCTTCACTTAACAGAAGTTTCCTCCTCTTGCCCGCTTGTAGGCAAAGAGAACAATCTATGCAGTGGTCATAAATGCTGTTAGAGAGCAATCCTTAACCCAAGTAAAGCTGTTTGGCTGCTTTGTGACTGTGCTGTAATAACCATTTAGCTTTTTAAAGGCTGGCAGTGCCATCTTCGATTATGTGCAAGTCATAAGGAAGTCGTGGATGTCTGTAACAATTCTAGACCAGCCCGAAATAAAGAATTTTGGATGTTTGTACAATATATACTGAGTTTTCATTACAAAATACAACGGTAAGAATATTTTAAACTTATATCTTTTAGGTCACACTATCTCATCAAAAAGGAAAGAACTTTCAATAAGCAGTGTAAAGAAAACTATTAACGCAAGATAACCCTTTCCACCCTAACAGCCTGTTTCAAACGAATGCATCTGTCTATTCAGAATTACCACATTTTTTGTTTGTTTGATTGTTTATTTGCACTGACTTACAGTATTTGACTCTCTTTTCCGATACAGAAGCTTTAATGTTTGGAACGATCGTGGTGTCAGTTCCCGTCTTTTGAGGACAGATAGTTCTGATATATGTCTGGGTAATGAGTATATCTTTGCCTGCCTGCCTGAACATCTGAAAAATGCTTACTAAAATAATTCTTTAGAACTAATTTTAAATATAGGGTGCATTCTACTAAAATAGATGTTATACAAACAGATTTTTTAGGGTGGGGGGAGCTAGTGGAGGGAGCAAATGGAAGAATGAAGACAGCGTCATCCTGGAAGCAGGAAACTGTCTAAGAAAAAACATTTTTTTGGTGACTGCTCCAAACAGAGAATAAAGGTAATACATCACTTTGGAAGAGGACAATAGAAATAAATAGCTGTACTTTTCAAGCTCATTAAGTCTTAAGACTGTCGAGTATGCTACACTTTATTTCTTCTTCTGATTTTCAAGGTCAGTATCACTACCTAGTACACTTTCCAATGTGGTGCACCACGTTTATTTGCATTAGCATTCCAAAAGGCAGAAAATCCCTGTGTGTTATTCTCAGATTCTTTCAAATGGGTGTTTAGACCTGAAAGACTGTTCGGCGAAGGTGAAAAGCAAAAACTGAGAACATAACAACGAGTGCTTTTCAAAATAAATGAACTGAAAGTACCAAATGATTAATAAATGCATAGCCGGGAGGTTTAAAGTTGGCATTTTTTCATTTTTTCCCCTTCAAGGCTTTTTTTCCTTGCTGGCTATGGCTCTAGTCTGGTGTACGTAGCAATTCTGACTCTACAGAAATAGTTTTCCTTTCCCTCACTTCACATACTGTCTTCGTATTTGCAGAACCTTTTTAAAAGATATAAGAGGAAAAATAGATGGGCTGTTTTCCTGTAAAACCACCACAGCTGTAAAGCTGTAGTTCACCCCCTCTTGGTTAAGAATGTATCTGTTCGTGTCCTGCCTGGCAGGCTGGAGCAAAGGTATTAAAGACAAGCTCTGGAAAAGTCGGGTTTCTGAGGCTGTCCCAAAGGCAGCGCGCAGGGAGCGAGGATGCAGCTGGAGCTCCAGCTCTGGTCTGCGCTGTGGAAGCACCCATCCCTCTGCTAAGAGCACCCATGAGGAGGTGTCTGCCTGTGGTAAAATTTGTGAATATTCCTCCTGAAATTCCATGTCTAGACAGGTCCTCAGTGACCACAGTACAGCAAAGACTTGAGATTCTTCAGGGATGTGTTTCAATTTGGGGAAGCAGATTGAGCGTTAGTCCACTTACTGCAAAACATAAATTCATCCTAAAGCTTTTCTGTGCTTCCGAGAACACATAGAAATGTAGAGTTCTTGCAAAGCTGTATTCACTTGTTGCACCCTAGCAGGAAGATCCTGAATTTAGCTGCTTTGGTCTGTCTTAGGCTTTCCTGACTATTCTAGTTAAATCTGAAAGGGAGCGGTCTTTTTTTTGCCAGTATGTATTAGCTGTTGACCTGAAGTATTTCAGTCTTACAGTAAAAGTGCTTGCTGTTTAACCCTCTCAAACCCAGAAACTCTGATTGTGTCATTTTTCCCCAGCACACTGTAGGAATTTTACTTAAACCCATGAGTTGGGAAATGGGAATGCGTTTTTAATGTAGATAAGCAGTTTGTCTACACAAACCCATTTTGCACCTTAACACCCAGCCTTCCCTCCTAAGCCCTGTTCTGGCAGTGAACACTCATCTAACTGATTTCTCCATAAATGGGCAAATCCCACTCCTTGCAGTTTCTAATACCATTCCTCTTGACTTTGGAAAATATGTATTTTTACCTACTACAAACTCCAAATCATAACACTTCAGTGGCATCATGGCAGTGATTTTACGTCTTAGTGTTGTGGTTTTGCTTTTTAATCAGAGAAGTTGCTTGACTTCCCATGACTAGTTCCTTTTAGCTCCTGGCTGCAAGATGTGGGCAAGGCTTTGCATCTCCCATGGAGTTTTCAGGGATCAAGTGGATTTTTATTTTCTTCAATGATTGAAACTCTCTGCAGGGCAATACAATATTGAACAAAACTCTCATGGAAAATGTCTTTTCAAGGAATAAGTACATTGTTAAATTTTTTTGAATGCTTATTGGTGTTTTGATGTATTGGAACAAGTTATATTTCAAAATGAGTTATTTCTTTATTGCATATTTTGACAACAGTAGTTTCTTTTTTGCTATCTTTTATATTTGTCGAAATTTTTACTCTTTTATTTGTTTAAGATTGCTTAAGATGTTAAGATTAAAGTTTTCTGCCTGAGTTACGTATTTTCTCTTTTTTGTAGCCCATAAATAGGAAGTTCATTTGAAATCCGCCCTGTGCATGGACTATTGGGTTTGCTTTGATCGGCAGTAAGTGCGTACACCCTTAGCGATGCAGGTCCTGCCGTGTCTGTTAGCAAAGCTTCTTTTGTCTTAAAACTCATTGTTAAAACTCTGTTTTAAAACCCTGTTGCCAAACATTTCGAAGCAATAATGTTAATTTTTCATTTTACATTTGAATTCTCCATCAGAGTAATTTCCTCTTAACATGTAATTTTGTCGCTGCAGATAACGATTGAGAGGGAAGATGTCAGTGCTTGCATAGCGCTCCTCCAAATTCTGTCCATTCCGAGAAAGCAGATCCCAGCTTTCTTGGGAGGATGCCCAGCTGGTATCAAAACAAAATACTGGAAATGAGTAACAAAGTGCTGTAGCAAATATCAGCCTGGGGCCAATGTTTATTCCTGTAGTTAGGCACGTTAGCGTTGTGCAATATTTCAAATACCCTAACTCACTTTGCTCTTCCAACGTGCACCCCGTCGAGCTCTTTTAGAAGCCCATGAAGTGCCCTGTCATGCTCTGAACTCAGCTTGGCTCAAGTCACGACTAATGCTGATCCTGCACAGGCTCTCGTAGCCTGAGTGAAAACATAGCAAGAGAAGATTTTTTTTTAAGGAATGTGTATTCTTTTTACGGGTAAGTAAGCGGCACACGTCCTGCAAGACCTTTAAAGGGAGCTGTGTGGCACACGAGTATAGCGGCAGGCACCTCGGCGTGCTCTCGGTGACCCTGCGTGTGCAAGGGGTTGGGCTAGATGAGCTCTAAAGGTCCCTTCAAACCTTGAGGGTTCTCAAGGTGATTCTATGAAACGAGGCAACTGGGTGAGCGAGTTCCCTGTGTGCTCACAGGGGTGGGCAGGGAGGCAGGACAGGTTTCTAGCAGTGAGAGGTAAAGCTCCTCGTTCATATCCTTGCCTCCAGCGAGTTTCGATCCTTCTCCAGTGTTGGGGAGTTCTGTTACGTTGGGCTGTCAGCACCGTGTGCAGCTCCGTGGCTAAGCAAGCTGTTTAACACATTGCTTTTGGCTGTGGCTTTGTCCAGAATAATTCTTGTGTCAGTACTGGTCATTTCTGTGGCTCTACCCAGAATCTCTTTTCTTGGGGCAGCGATGATCTCAGCATTATATATTTACATAGTTCCAGTGAGAAAAGACAGAAATACAGAGGCCAGCTCAGAGTGCCCCTTGCAGCCTGTTACCCCACCAGATCTGGAGAGCGGCTGGAGATTTTGATGCTCTCTTACATGAGGTTTTCCAAGGCGTCACATCCAATGCCTCATGATTTATGGTCAAACCTACATGACCACGGTGTTAGAGAAGCCTAGACAAAAACACCATGTTGCTGAGCTACTGAACTCTGCTTTTAGGACCAAATAAAGCTCCTGGCATGAGTCTGTACTTAAAAAATCACCGATGATGCGCCAGTGAGACTGAGCATGCGCCTAGTGTGGATGCTGTATGTGGGTTGTGTATTCTCGTTCCGTGCAACACTGCCTTTGATGCAGTCATCTTGTCCCGGGCATTATCTTGCCAAACCTGCAACAGGGATTCTGGGAAGCTTTAAGGAGCAGCTGAGATTCCGTGCAAGTTGGGGGTAAGAATGCAAAATAAAGCTTATACTTTCCACGAGTTCTTAGGAAATGTTTTGCAGAGCTCATAGTGTTTTTGATGGTTTCCTCTGAAAAGAGGCCCTGTTTAAAAATTAACCTTTTTCTCCTCTTAGGCTTCCAAGTTTGTTTGTTTATTTATTTATTTACTTATTTATTTAAAGTCTTCTAACCATATTCCAGTCTATGTATTGCAATGTGCTACTTCTTTTATTCTCTTGGTTCAAGGATACCTGGGATCACAGCTCTCAAAAATACGCTAGAATCCTACTCTTCTGCTCTTTAGAGCAACTGCATCCAAGACTTCAGTAAAGTTTAACAGTCTTGCGTGAATCAGGGTCCTGGTTTGCCCTAAGGTGTTGGGCCACACCTGACAAATAGGTTATAAATTTGATGATTCATAAAGTGCAGTTAGCTGAGGGGGGATGTCTAAGGACGATAATCCTGTTTGATACAGAAAACTGTGGTAGTCATCACCCAGCAAAGCAAAAATACGTTTGCCGTGCAAAGTAAATGTTTAATAGAAGCCTCACCTCCCCTTTCGTACATGCCAATTTTCCTCTTGTGCTGTTACTTAACAGTAATAAAACACACAGCTCTGTGCTTGTGCGCCCCTCGCTTATTTTTCTTCGCAGTTCCTGACTCCGATTATTCAAAATGTCATTAAACAAACCTGGAGTCTTTTGTTTACCATTTGTAATTTCAGTGTTGTTTCCAAGCTTCTTCTTTTTTCTTTTTTTTTTCTCTCTCTTTTTTTCTTTCCTTTTTTTATCTTGGGCTTGCAAAGAGATTCGGAAGAGAAAAATGTTTTTCTTTCAGTTTATTAATGAGAGATTTAACGCAACTATTTAATGCATTAAAATATGGCCAAGGGCTCCCTCTTTGCAAGCCCTTACTTGTTCACTGAGGTCTAAGGCATGTTTATATGAAAGTTTCATGATCAATCTTTTGAATTATGTGTGTTTAGGTTTCCCTATAAATTGGCTTTCAAGCAGCAATTTAAATATTTCTCCTCGCTTTTAGTGCATCAACATCTGCAATCAAAACCACAAGGCCCTGCAGTACTAAAATCTCCGAATAAACCAAGCCGCAGGATCGTGTATAAATAGATACAAAAACAGGGTGGGGGGAAACTGCAAGGTGCTAAAACTCTGTCAAATCACTGCGCATGTATCTAAGATCCCAAAAGACAGGCCTGTAGCAACAGTAAAAAGAAAACACGAGCAAAGCCAGTGCCTTCAGTCCATAAATAAAGGCCAGGGCACGCGTGGCTTTTGCTCTTAGGCAGAACCCAGCAACCGAGACAGTTTTGTAAGGCCTGCGCGCGCAGGGTGCGTCACTGCCTGCTCTGTGGCTGCTGCTCGTGGTGTGGTAATCCCCCAAATGTGTGTTTACTCTGTGTGCTTTTCCGTGCTTCTGGAATGAAAGGCAGTCCAGGGCTAATAGACAAGGTTTTGCACAAGCCGCATGAGGGCCGTTGTGGGGAGGGGGAAGGGGCCTCTGTGCTTCTTTCTAAAACTTTTATCTGTTTCTCTCTCTAACATCCTGTGTTTGAGCCCTGACTACAACCTGCCGAAGGGCGATTGCTCCTCGCTCCCTGCCCTTGCTGAAGTTACAGGTGGAAGAGGCAGTAAGGAGATGCATTTCCATGGGAATGAGTCTAGTGATGCTGATGAGATCGAGCTGCTACACAGAGTAGATACACAGCCAGAAACAAAAAGAGTTGCTGCTTCAAGCATTGCAAATGAGAGGGCAATTGCTTGAGATCCACACACATTGAAATGGGAAAGCTCAGGAAACGGCAACGCTGAGGAAGGGCTATGAGTGGTAGCAGGGAGCAGGTTAGTTACTAAGTCACGAGGCCGTTTTGGACGGCAGCTGTGCAGGTTTAACATTTCCTGATGGTTTAGCGGATCTGTGCCAAAGTTCCTGCGTTCAGAGGTTACATGGAAGCATCGTGTCCATGGCAAATGGTCGCACACACAGCCCGGAGCAGAGGGATTGGGCTCCTGGGAAAGGGAGGAAGGAGGCAGCGGGAGAAGAACTTGGTGCCTGTCCCTGTCCTGCCCATGCTCAGACAAGTCTTCCAAATTCCAGCTCCTGCTGCAATCGCTTTTCTGGGAAAGCCAGCTTTTAAGGGCAGAGGTGGCTCCTGCCTGCTTTTCACAGCATTTTTCTAGGATTTTTCTAGGATTGCAAGGCCTTAAAATCCCTGCCCTCTCCATCCAGATCGCAGGCCGCCCAAGGCAGGAGGCAGGGAGGCCTCTCCGTGCCATAATCTTGCCTGCACCGGGTATGAAATGGGCTGCTGAATGATAAAAAAAAAGAGTCTAATCTTCTGCCGGGATACCGATGGCTGAAGGGCTTTTCTTCCGTGAAAGGATTCCCGCCTTCCCAAAGACAAAGAGCCGCGGATTCCATAATGAGTCCCTTGCTGGCAGCATAATAGATTGGCTCTCTTTAAGCCTCCTCCCAAGAGACCTGTATATGGGCTGCCTTTTATTGATGTGTGGTTTCTTTGCTACCGTATTGTTCAGGCCAATGAAACTGCTCATCGAACACGTAACCAGCCCGTGCCACAGAGATGGATAAATACGGCCTAGCGCAGCTGGGTAGTACCCAGAGTTTGTTTTCATGCTGGACAGACATGGCTATCGCCACAGCTCGATCTCCTGCTCTTTTGGTACGTGATGGGTGTCAGTGAACCAGGCTTAACAGGCCGTGTTTCGACCTGTGTGACAATTATGATTCTCTGAGCTCTTTTCCTGGTACAGCTAATTTAATCTGCCACGTGTTTCTTGCAGCCCTATAGCAGTAGCATGACCTCCAATAATATATCAGGTTTTTAAAATAGTAAAAAGGAAAGAACACTTGAAGACATAGAAGGAAAACTGGATGAAAAGCAGCCTGGTTTTACCAAGGGTAGATTGTGCCAGGTTTACTTGGCGCCTTTCTTCTTGGTAATAGACTTCCTAGGGAAAAGAAGTGCAGTGGATGCAATATATTTTGACTTCTGATCCCACATGACCTAACTTGAGAATGTAGGGATACTTCCCTAACAGAAACAACCTTACGCTCAGGATATGAAAGATGTTTCTGCTCCCTGGTGTTCAAGAAAGATCAATTCACACTGGTAGTGTTGGGGGAAAGGCTACTATGATGTTCAGGAACTGATTTATGTAGCTTAGCAAATGAAATTGATGTTAAGATGGCTCTGTGAGTGCTCTTAGAGGTACTGCTTTAGAAGCAATCAGGAGGGGAAAAAAAGAGAACTAAAAGAAAGGACACAAATGGACTTCCCATATGGCATTTAGGATGGAAGTTAGAGATGTCCTTTGCCACTGGAGAAATAAGATTGTGGAACAGAGAGCCAGCAGGAGCACCTAAAGGAAATCTGGTTGGTTGGAAGATCAGCATGAGCAGACACGGGCATTTGGTGCTGCATAGTGCCTGGCTTAGGTAGCAACAGACTCTCTAGAAAGAACCATGTCCACTGCAGGTGTAATATTAAATTGGGGGAAAATGCTTAGCATAGTAAATAGCACTGTCTTTTTTTGTGGCTAGCTGGGAATTTCTACCAGAGTTGTAACTATAATGTTATGACCACTGGTTCAAATGTCAAAGCTATGCCAGCATTTTTTAACATAATTTCAGTTGTTCAAAAATCATGTCATGCTCCAGTGTTTCATGCATTTGAAAGAGTGACTTTTCAAAGGGTTTTTCTCAGTTTTCTAATCTTCTTCCAATGCCTGTGAAATAATTTACTGTAAAGTCAAGCCAATACTAATGGGGTACTCCCTTCCTTACAGTACGAATTTGAGAAGGGAAACATCTAGATTCTGAAGTGCACTAAGCCTTATTTTCATCATGAAATTACATTAAAAAAAAAAAACCCTTTACAGATATTTTTAATACATGTAAGCATCTAATTATAGCTGAAGATAATTTGTGCTACAATTATCCTCCCTTCCTGCCGGGTCCTAGGCAGACAAATCAAGATCCCAGAGAAATCTGCACCCAGGGTCTTCTGTTCCTCCCTGCACCCAAACTGATGACGTGCCCTGTTCCTGTATATTCAAGGACATTAAAGGGTAAGTGTAGCAAGGGCGAGAAGGGCTCCGTCCATGCTGGTTTGCCTTCACTGTGCCTGGATCTAGTGCCTCAGTTACATCTGTACATGTGGCCCTAGTAGAAACAACGGAGTTTTTCACACTGTTGTGAAAGCTCTTCCTCCGAGTGCCAAAATTCAGGTCCCACAAGCCATGTAGCTACACTGCAGTCTTAGCACCTTGCTCCCTTCCCTCCTATGGGCATCCAGCAGGTTTGGGCTCTTCCCCAACAGCAGTAGGAAATTACAGACATTTTTGAGGGGAAGCTGATAAAATGGGAGTCTTCCCAGGAATTTTCCCGAAGCCAGTAACCTCTTGCCCTTGAGCAGCCCGTCATTGCTGGCTGGTCAGCATCCCGCACTCGGATCCGTCACCGTGCTGCAGGTCCTCGCCGCCGGCAGCACCGCATTTTCCTTGGGGGAAATGGCACCCCCCTCGTATTCCTGGAGCGCTGTAACCTCAGCCAGCGGGATGGAAGCAGATTTTTAAGGAGAGGAAACAAAACAAATTGGGAGGCGTGTGCTGTAAGTGTGCCGGGCCCCCTATTATTTAGTTCTCCGTTCAGGTTTCTCAAGGAGAAACCGGTAAGGCCCCTTAGCCAAGGCTGCTCGCTGGCAGCTCGGTAGAGAGGCGGTGGGAGGGTGTATTTGAAGAAACTGGAATAAACAGCACAAACAAAACATAAGGTCACGATTCAAGTAAATATGCCAGAGGGAGCGCTCTGAGCAGATGATGTTTATTGCTCAACGTAGTCGAAAGTCCAAGCCATGTGTAGATGCCGTCCAGGGGAGCCCGGCTCCAGCTGCAAAGGGAGAGGGGAGAAGAGCGGAGCGGTTTCCTTTGCGAAGGGACCGGCGCGGTGCTCTGCAAAGGCTGAGCCCCATGAAAGCCCTCGGGGTTACCCCATGAAACAGAAGCTTTCACACATTCCTTTATCTAAATGAAAAATAATAAATAAATCATACATTAGCTTTTCAGCACTGAGATAGAGTAGGTCAGTCACCAGCTCTTACGCAAACTCCACTACCACTGAGAATGACTGTGGGAAAATTTCCCAATTAACAGCATTTCTCTTTTTTTTTTTTTTTTTAGTAAGAGAAAAGAAGCAGAACTTCTGAATCTAGTTTCCTGTGGAAACACAACTTTACGCAACCGCACTGTTTGTCCTGCACCTAATAATTTTTGTAAGCCTTTGGCAAATCAGATTTTGACCCGAGTTGAAAGGGAGATAAACATGACAGAGATGATTGTTTTCCGAAAAACATTTCATGAAGCATTTCATAAAACTTGGCCGCGACATAAGAGGCAGGGAGTTAAATTACTGCTTTGAGTGAAGGAAAGGCGAGGGGACCTCAGCCGATCTGGGCTGCGTGGCGGCCAGCTGGCCCCTCGGCACACGCGCTTGCGGCCAGCCGGGATTTTTATAGCTCCCGACAAGTCGCTGAGTATCTTGTCTCGTGGCAGGGCCATTGGCGGCAGGCGGAGGGCCGGGATTACTGAGAGGAAGGAGGAAGAGATGTGGGACAAAGGACACAAATCCATAGGAAACCAGGCTTCGTTAGCTCTGCTGCTCAGGAACAGCGTGTTTGTCTAACAATAGCTCAGTGCCTGAGCGCCGACGTCAGAGCCAGATTAGATTTCTATTTGCAAACTTCTCTCTACCTTTCCCGGGAATGCTGCCGGCGTAACGCGCCAGAAGTATTCCCCCTTCCCTAGGGCTGGAGGCTCCCCTGAAGAGTAACTGCAAAAACTGCATCTTATTTCTTAATAGATTTATTGCTCTGTTTATTTAAGGTCCAAAGGACTGGTTTAATAGCAGCGCTGCATGCTCGCCACCTTTTTTAATCCTCGTGGCTCTGCAGAAACAACATAACAGAGAGAAAGCGAATGAGCCGGCCGCAGATCCGTGCGCCGCGTGGACGCACGGAGAGCGGAGCCCATGGACGCCCTTGCTGGGTGATGTAACCAGGGAATCGCTCATCCCGCAGAGCCCTTGGAACGCCGCGGTGAGGGAAGGACTCTGGGTGGGTTCTGAAGCGGAGGATGAGCCTCTAGCCTCTGCCGACAGGAAAAACAGGATTTTTTTGTTTCCTTGCAGAGTGAACTTCTTATGTGTACTTGTTGAAATAATAAGCATGCAGGGAAAAAAATGAATCTTTACAGCTATGGTTCAGAGGACTACTGGATGATCTAGAAGAGTTTTTAATCTGCAGGAAGAGAGAATAGGAACTGTCTTCTTTTTTCTGTCTTACATTGTAAGCCTGTATGTTGTTGGCCTGTATTCTCCTCCTTACAAGGATATCAGTACTTCTAAATTAAAGTAGCAATGCCCAGATTCCTCAGGGATGTGTGTCACAGAAATGCATGTGCTAGTAATTAAAACACAGCTTTCAAATATTGCTTCAGCTTCAGACAAGAACCTTTAAATTCAGTTGTGCAATAAAAAAGGAAGCCAAAGTGGAGGGCAGCATTAATACATGACACAGGCGTTGACACGAGACCTAACGCGCTACTGTTGTTGGTGCCAGCCACGCTGAAGGAAAGAAGGGTTTTCAAACACCAGGTAACATTTCCGGAGCTTGAATTTTGGGAATGTCCGACTGCTAAGCATCTTGAAAATCCCTCCAAAGAATAACTAGTCACCTAGAAAGAAAATGAGATACAATGACAGCGAATCAGGTATTACTTTATAAAACCCCACTACCAGGCTGCTCATACCCAGCCTCTAGTATTGTGCCTGTTTCAGGGCCAGGTATTTGATGCTCGGAGGAACAGGCACAAAGGAAGAGCCAAGGGGAGCCAAACAAGCAGCGCAGCGCTTGGTGGGGGTGGCAGGGAGCCCTTCCTGATCTCCCTGTTGGCAACAGGTTTGTGAAAAGGCACACAGAGCCATTCCCCTAATCACTGTCTTAGCAAATGCCGTCAGTGGTCAAGCAGTTTTCCTGTGTTTTGGCAAATCCAATCTTGACGTTATTTGCCTTGAATGCAATAAATTTGCATTGCCTAATATTTGCCTGATGCAATGAATTACTTGACAAAATACTGCAAAATAAAGCACCGTCTTTTGTGTCCCAGTACTGATATAAATTGATTGTATCCCTTCTCCTTTAGCATAGTCTTCTTTATATGTACTCTTCTGTAGGAGCTGACCTAGTTCATTCTGTTGTTGTAATTTCAGAAGGAAGTTTTTACAGGTTCTTTGCACATGATGTGGATTAGTACGCTAAGGTATCTTGGGGGAAAAAAAAAAAAAAAAAAAGAAAGAAGAGATAAAAATATTATTTTGTTCCTGCTTGCTTCAGTTTCGTGCATGGCTGTTCTAATTCTGCTGGGTGTGTCTAGCGGGAGAACAGAAAAACCTAATTTTAAAGCTGCCTTTCTGGTCTCATTCACCTTGCGCTTAGGTGCTGCGAGGCTAACACAGAGCTTGTGTCGCACATGTAGGCCGGCTAATGAATTAGTTCCAGTCATCAGCTTACCTGCTCAGGAGAAATCGTACCCTGGGCCAAACCTAACACACTGGTACATTCACAGCCTAGCGGCTCAGGTCTGCTCCCAAGCAGACCCCTCAAATGTATTATCAAAGGGCTAGAACACCCCTGCTGATAAGCCCTGCGTGCTGATAACGTGGCCACGTGAGCCCCGGGCCGGGGCAGGAGGATCCTGCGAAGGGCAGTGCTTCGCCCAGCGCCACGGTGACGGGCACGGGATTTGTCTCCTAGCTTTTGCAGCAACTTGCTCCCGTCTGTCAACATTTGCTCAGTGGCAGCTAGTCAAACTGGTTTATGTTGTTTCCTACTTCATCCTTTGTAACTCTATTTTTTTTTTCTTCTTTCTACTAAGCTCCCGAGTATGCTAAAATGGCCACAAAAAAATAAGCATCAAGGTGGAAAAATTAATGGACTTCAGAGTCCTCATTTGGAGTTCATTTTTCGCTGCTTGAAAACACTTGCTTTAGGGATATGTTTCCTTTAAGTGATCAGTACATATCACTGAGTGTACCCCATGTAGTATTTCAAAGCCTTCCTGGCCCTTCCCTTTGCTGTTTGAGCGCTGTTCCCTCTGCTTTTCTATGATGGCACATGCCTGGTGAAAAATCAGAAAGTACTTGGGGGGTGAGAGTCTTTGAATGGCATGAACTGCATTTTTTTTGGCTTGCTTGTGAAGGGAAAAAAAAAGCTATCTCTCAGGAATTTTTAATCCAAGCATGCAAACTCTGGGGAGATGCAATCTCCTGGATGGCTGTGGCAGCAGTCCTGAAGTAGACTACAGGACTCTAGGAGTAAACAAATGGCTCGCTGGCCGGAGAAAGAGGTCTGGAAGGAGCGTGCAGAAATTAAGGTTGAGTGACCTAAGTTAATGAGACTGCATTCTGCTTTGAGGTTTGCTCCTTCAGGAAGAGACTGAATCACTTTGCCTTGGCCTGTGTCAGAGGGAGTGGGGACCAGGATTATGTTTAAGGACCAGAACAGCAGCACAGTTGCCAGGGAGTGGCCACAGCTGGCACAGATCCCCTGGTCCCCCTCACACTCACTCTTTGGGGAGGTGACAGGGACCTTTTCTTCCTCACCTCCTCGTCACCACCAGTTGCGCAGCCAAGACCTGCCCCAGGCCCAGGCAGGGCCCAGCTGCCTCCAGGGATTTTGAGGCCTCTCCCTGCTGCTTTGCAGGGGCCAACAGCAGAGAGCTCCTCGTCGAGGGGGTCCAGTCCCCTCAGCGACTGGTGGGGGCAGCTCCCCTGGCTCCCACATCGCCCCGCTTGCTTCCCTCCCCACGGCTGCTAAAGGGGAGCCTCGGCACCAGGTCCCCTTCCCTGGGCACAGCCGCTCTCCCATCTCTTCAGACGCCCAATGTGATCAGTCTCTGTTCAGATAATGTTTCAGTTCCCTGTTTGATCTTTGAGCACCAAATTCCACAGCAGTAAAAATATGTATATTGTAGATGCTGTTACACTGGTACAGTACACAGTGAGAACAGTGCTGCCTTAAGTCCCCTTCATACAGATACATGTGCCTCCCAAACAGGGTATTCGCCCTGCTTTAATTACATAGGAGTTGCAGCAATACCTAGTTTTCTGTGTAAAAGCAGGGTGAGAAAAATCCCCCAGCTCGGAGAAATTTAGCTGGCCAGTTCTGGGAAGACCTTCACACGCGTAAGTTTTTATTTCAGGTGTCCTGCTGCTCTCCATACATGAGAGAAGCCCTTGTTTATGTGGAGCAAATTAGTCATTTGACAACTACATGTGCTTACTCATAACATAACCTATCTAACGCCGTGCGTGACTAAACTGAGCAACTGCATAATTATATTTTTGTAACTCAAGCCTTTTCCGCTGCGCCCCTTTCCTGGTGCAGGTTGGTTTGATTCTGTCCTATCTGGCATGTCCATCACCTTGGGCTCGGCTTGCAGAAAGCGCGGCGCGAATCCACGCCGTGTGCCATCACAGACAAGTTCCATATTGATAGATTTCACAGCTCTGCTCAGAGCGGAGAGGTGGTATTGATTTAAAAAAGCTGAAGGAGAGAAAACTCATCGTCAAGTGTGGCCCAACTTGCACTCAGCCTCCCTCGTTGTGTTTGAGTACTAGGCGCAGTGGAGATTAAGGATTTGGTGATGCCACAGGAAATGACAGATGATGTTAGTTAGGCCAATTGGATAGTTCACACTCTTTTTTTTTTTTTTTTTTTTTTTTTTTTTTTTTTGTCAAATTTTTATCAAATCCAGGCTGGTTATTCCCTGCATTTATATGTATTTCAGTGGAGGTGGGAGAGCTGCATCTAAAGATTACCAAGCTCTAGGGCTCCAGGCTCACAGCTACTTTGTTTACATCGGCACTAGCAGAGCTACGCACAACAGCACAGGTCAGAGGGTGAAACCATGAATGAGAAAGTGCTAGGCTGAAATTCAGACAGACTATTGAATTGCTGTACTGGGCAAAAAAAGAAAAAAGAGAAAAAAAAATGCCTGGTAAGTCTGTCTCATTCATTTTCCTCCTTTCTAAGTGCAACCATCATCTTCTCTCCCACACACTGTCCTTAATAATATTCTAATGTATGTTTCAGTCCAGTGAAGGTGGTTGATAGACTATTTTCCCATATTTATGATTATTTGACTTTCATTAACTTCTGTTTATTTTTTCATTGTATGTTTTATACCTTTAGTGGAGAAAAAAATGTATATTTTTTTTCAATGTTATCAAATTATTCTTTAAGGACCAATGGATTTTTTTCCTGTCCATTAGGCTGCCAAATTAGAAGTCAACTCCAGCTTCTGATCTATTTTTTTTCATTATTAGGGAGCAAAGAGAAAAAAAAATCACACAAATTTTATGATTTGTGTCACAGATTTCCAGGCAGAATGAGAAGCAGTATGGAATAAGGAATGTCAGCAGATTTCACAAGGCTTCGTGTTTGCATCGCTGATGAAGCAGAAGAAGAAAAGCAAGGCATGATAAGGAGTACAAGTGAGCAGAGGAGGGTGTGACTGTAAAGGAGGAAGAAAACAAAGATTTGAACATGAATCATGGTAAAAGAGGGAGTCAGCAGAAGGATTTAAACGAGTGATAAAATGGGCAAGAATGCCTTGACTCTTGATTTGCAATAGGGGGAGAAGGGGCGATATTTGATATAAGGGAGATCAGATGGAGGGTCATGCTGACACATTATAAGAGAAAAGGTTGCAAAGACATGGCCTGGATGCCTTAGGAAAGAGTAGGACCAGGCAACAGGGAGCACAAAAGGACAGGTAAGATTAAAAAGAGGAGTAGTAGGAGTGGAGTAGTACTTAAGGTGCTAACTGTAAGTTTATGAGCAGCCATATGAAAGCTGAATTGGCAAAAACACTTCCCCAAGAAGACGCACAGGCTGAGAAGTAGGATTGGATGGATTAAGAGATAAGGATAAATGTGTATTCGCACAGACTGTTGCCAGTGTAACTGGGTACAGATCCACATGGAGAGAGAGAGAAAACAGAAAAACCCATTTATATTTCCATGATCAATGAGAATGGAAAATGAAGCCTTGGCTCTCAAAAAGAATACGTGAGGATGGAGCTGTGAAAGCCAAGGAGAGGTGTTGAGAAGAAAGATGAATTTGGCAGACACAAAAGTAAGAGAAAGGAATTGAGAATATATAAATATATCTAAGATAACATCATTTAAGGATACAAAAATCATGACTAATTTTAGTTGTGTGAAGAGAGCGTACACACTGGAATGTCAGAAGTGAAAGATGGAATAAGAAACAGGTTTGCACAACCTGTTTCTTAGGTTGGAACTACAAAAGTCCATTCTCTAGTTGAGTTGGGTGTTAGTTCTGGAAGAAGATGAGCTAAGCCACAGAAATAAAGACGATGTTACGGATAATGGCAATAGGAGTGTGCATTCTGGAGGAAAGTTAGTGGAGGTTTGTAAGTCTGGGAGGAAATGAGAAAAACTTAGGAGAAGGGTTAAGAGACAGTGTGTGAATGAGGTGGAAGAAGGACAGTAAGTGTCTTGCTTTCATTAGGTATTAATCCATATCATCTTGCACATAAATAGGGAAGCTCGGAGGAGAAAAAGCTTGCCAGTGTAGGTAGGGAAGAAGTTTTCTGAGATTTTCCTTTTCTGAAATGGTCTGAAAACCAGTGGATGTAGGTACATCCTTAAACCTCCAAGACAGTTCTTAGGCGAACAATCAAGATGGAAGGGGAAAATTAACCAGAAGGAGAGGGTTAAGAAAACGGAAGGAAAGATTTCAGTGGAGGAGTGTGAACTATCTAATTGGCCTAACTAACATCATCTATCATTTCCTGCGGCATCACCAAATCTTAGTCTCTGCTGTGCAGAATAGCTGTATGAGGACATGGAGGATTCAGGTCAACCTACAGACAGATGAACCTGCTGACTCCTGTGGCTGTCTCGCTTTTGTCAAGGGTGAGAGGCGGGGGAAGAAAAACCAGTTTTCAAAGCTGGGGTCAGAAGAGACAAGCATATCATTTGCATTTTGGTTTGTTAATGTGGGTTGGCTCAGCAGGCAAAGTCTAGCACACTGATAAATGATTTCTTAAGTAGAAAAATAGGGTCAGCAAATGCAAATCATTTTTCCCCCTAAAGCAAATGAAGCACAGCTTATTAAGGGGGTAATATTTCGTTTCACTCAGGAAATACAGATGTAGACTGGTCAAAGTGAATCAGAATATTTCATCGAGGAAAAAAATAAGATGAAAAAGAGATGGAGCGAGGCCTTGCTGTATCACACAGGCCTGATATTAGACCGTGATGTTTAGTTCCTGTTATAGTCCCCATGTTCTTAAAATCTGTTTAATCTGATCAGCTGGCTCTATCCTTGTTTCTCTCTGTTATCCCTCTGTGGAAATAAGACCTTTTACAGCTTGTCTCCAGCAAGCTCTTAAAACATATATCGCCCCTCTTTTACCCCATGTTCCCCATTAGCTCAAGCATAGGGTTTGTTAGACCCATCCTAAACAGTCAGACTTTTGCTGACTTTGCAGTGCTACTTCAGGGATGTTGAGGTGTGGAAATAATCAGGGACACCCATTTGATGATTCCTAGCAATGAATCCTCAGGCAGCTCAAGGAATACACAGAGCTGTGCAAAATATTAAGTATCTACAAGTTTCCTCCTGCTTGAGTCTTCTGAACTTTCCTGGTCTGGGTGAGGAGTTTTTTAAGCCTTCTGCTCTCCTTCAAGTTATGAAAACAGCCTTCCTTGTGGGTTAGATCTCATAACTTAGGCCAACCTACTGTAAGCAGAGCCTCCGTGCCTCCAAGTGTGCCCCCAGCCTGTCAGCAGGATGAGACAGCTCAGCTAAAATGATCCAATAACTATCTGCTGCCAAAAGGGGCAACCCCACGCCACCTCCTTCCCAGCTGTGCGTCCCTGTGGCTTCCTTCCCACAGCACTAGAGCTCATCATGTCTCACAGTAAGCATTGCAGGGATCTAAACTAGCAGGAAACTAACCCTGCCAAAGCAGGATAATTGTATTTATCCTGGTTTAGGTAGCTAAGCTGTCCCACCACAAGTGCAGCCAGGGGGATTCAGGGTGTTAGGATGTTAGGCTGTATCATCACACTGTGCTCCGTGATGCTAAAGAATCCATGTTGCAATCCATATTGCTCCATGACCCCCTTCTAGGGAAATTCACATAATCCACACTCCACAGTGCCAGACAAACTCATCCACACTGATTTTTCGCAGCCTTCAGCTATCCCACTTTCCAAAGATGCCCCATTTTCAATGGGAGCAACTGAGTTTTAACAGCTCTCTGCTGTCTCTTCTCTGGAAGGTGTGTGACACAGTCCTCAGAGTTCAACTCTGCATTCACCAAGACTGAGCAATTCCTTATCTTCAGTGAGAATACATCAATCTGACATGGACACAATCCTCAAAGAGTCTCAGATGGGCCAATGGAGCAACTAGAAATTGATCCAAAGTGTATTTCTTTGCTCTGGTAACACTGTTGCTCTGGATATTGAATTGAAATTAATTTATGCCTGTTCTGCATTGAGACTGCTGTATGTTTCAGTTTCGAGCACTATTATTAAAATGGCAATACACCTATAAACTATACCATATTTTGTATACTGATTATTGATGAGCTTTTTCACCTTTGAATTTGCAGAAACATGATTTAGAGCAAAATTCCCTCACTTTCTACTCTAGTTTGCAGTGAATTCATATCATTTTTTTTTAATTTCTCCCTTGTTTCTTTTTCTTTATGCTTTCTTAATGCTTTTTCTTTATGCTTTATCTGTTGGTTCGTAGCTAAATCCAAATTTCAACAACCTGCTCCCAGAGGCAACATATTGTCTTTAAACTGTTACTATTTTTTCATTTTGTGGACTCTGACTCTGTAATTTCAGACAAGAAAAATTAAGTGCAGGTCAGCACTGCACACTTTTTGCAATGTATTTTTATCCTGCACAAACATAATCATTTTACTTAGGTCCAACATATAGCAAAGTTAGAAAATCTAGTTATTAAAGAAATGAAAACAGAATTCTTATGCTTTCAGATATGGTGAATAAAACTTAACCTATCAAAATAAGGACATTCTGTTTTGTTGACTTACACCATCATGTTACACTACTTGTAACACACAACACAACCACTAAATAATCCTTTCATTTGTTTTTGTCTAAACTCTAAACCTTATATTAAAATTTTCTGGGTAAATGTGCATTTAGAAATCTTGTCTTGTTAAATACATTTCTAAAAATAGTTTAGAATATATGCATAGGAAAATGGACAGCTATTAATTACAGCCTATTCGCTCCATTTTTGTTTACTTAAGGAAAAATTCATCCCTCTGAAGAAATGATGCTCTTCTTCAAGGAAATTACGTTGTCATGTGCTCCACAGGAATTCCTGGGCTACAGCTTTTGCAGCACAGCAAAGCTGACATATTTCAGACTAAGATAGAAGTTTGCTCAGAGTTTGCTCAGGGACTAGCTGTACCTAACTACATGTTTTTCATGAGACTACAAAAACATTTAAATAGGAGTAGGCAGAAATTGCTGCGCTGCCTGTGGCCACCCTAAGTGGATGCTACCTCAATATAGCCAAGAAGCAAAAATCAAAGGTGACATAGAGCTACCTGCTCCCTTGCAGGAGAGCTCGTGCCGCGGCCGCGCAGACAGCTCTGGATGAATCACAGAATTCCAGGAATCGGAGAGCAATTCTCCTCGTGTGGGCAACAAGCAGAGCAGGAGCTGCCAGCACAGCGGCGTGACTCAGGAGGCTGATGTGATCCTTGGGTGCAGAACACCTTCAGTAGGAGGAAAGAGGTGATATTATGGCACCATTACTGAAATAGCGTGTCTTGTTCTGGTGCCCACACACGAGGAAAAAAAACGATGCTGACAATTTAGACTTCATAGAGAAGCAATAAGATATTATGTGATATCTAGACAAAGCTAATTTATGATAAGACACTTATGATCAGTCATAATTACGAAGGATCGCTCTTGGCCAAGAGGGAACCTGATGGCAAACACCGGACACTGGGTTGTGCAGGTTCCTGCCTGCAAAGAACTCTGTCGTCCTGCAGACAAAGAGATAGCCAGATCTTATAGCAGAAAGCCAAAGCTAGAAATAATGGGAAAGATCAATTAACTTCACCAGGGCACTGTGCTTGGATCCTGCACATGTGGCTTAGCAGCCACAGCGGCCCTTTTAATTATTATGGCAGAAGTGGCATGAAATCTGTACTATGCTATGAATTTTTGAGAAGAAATGCCACCTAAATAGAGCCAAATGCAGCTCAGAGAACTCAGCATCTGCATCTGAATGGCTCTTAAGGGAGGACTGAATAAATCTGGGACTCTTGGTGGTGCAAGCAGTTCCAAGAGACACAGCTTGTGGTCCTTCCAGAAGTACAGTGCTTGTGTGATCTCTGCTACGCTACCTGCTCCACAGCAGCCTGTAAAATTGCATCTTCCAGTTCTTCTGTAGGATTGGACCCAGGGTCATACGTAAATTAGGAAAAAATACTCCTCTGTCTCTATCCCATTGAAATCAATGGGATTTTGGACTATCTGAAGATAAATGTACAGTTCAGTTTTCTCTGAAGGGGGCTAGACAGCCTACTGGTTGTGTCTAGGTAAGGAACCAGTAGGGATCTCTTTTTTTTTTCTTTTTTCTTTTCTTTTTCTCATTTGTTTGACTTCACACCCGCTTATTTCACGTTGTCTACTTAGAGGCTAAGTGCTTTAAAGCACAAACTGCCATTTCTACGGATGTTGTGTTTAGCGCAGCTGAAGCTTGTCTTGATGGGGAGTTCTAGATGCAAATGCAGTTAATAGAAATTTATAATAAGACCTGAATTAATGCTTAGTCTCTCGTACCCTAGAGCTGGACACCAGCACTGCTGGCGCTTCATCACTGCAAGCATTTACAAAAGCTACAGTCATTGTGAAAGGACCCACCAAATGCTGCTGTTACAGGATTTTGTCCTTTGTCTCATAGAAAGTATTTCCAAAATATTTACAAAACTGGACTCTTTCTTTTCTATGAGGTTAGCACCACAAATTAAGACTTCATACATTCCATGCACTCAAAGTGCAACAGCAATCAACATTTGCTAAGCATAAATTAATCTGAATCAAACTAAGGACTAAAATAGTGACTTTTATTATACAGGCACACACAGAGGCAGACTCGAGGCCCCTGGGTAACTGTTTCCACAAGCTCTCTGTACATAACTCTAGTTGCTAGTGGATCTTGGTTGAAATTCAAATCAGTTTCAGCATTGCTGTTGTCTCTTCTAATTGACTCTGTCGACACAGGCAGCAAATGGGAGGGACAGAGGAGCAAAGCAGGCAGAAAGGACCAAATGATTTCTAACATCTGCTAGTCTACTTAGTGAAACATTATGGACCTGGGGGCCTAACACTGCAAAAATGTCAGGGACTCCCCAAGCCCAGCAACAGAGCGCACTATCAGACAACCGGAAGGAATATTCTGTTTTTTTGGGTTTTTTTTTTTTTTTTTTTTTTTTTTTTTTTTTTTTTTTTTTAATGTTGGAAACATTAGGCACAGACAGTGGTTTTAAACCACAGCTCAGCTGGCAAAGAGAGCAGAGCAGCCGAGGAAGCTCATGGAAAAATTCTGGCTGACTCATCCATACCGCATCCGGCATCCTGGGGAACGCGTGTGCTGCCGGGGGATCTCCCGCCCTCCTTGCAAGGGGGAGACCTGCTGCGCAGGAGAGATGCGGGCAGGACCTGGGCCACCTCCATGCAGGTAACCCCAACACTTACGGATGGGGGCTGGTCTCCCCACCACAGCACGGGCTTGGGGAACCAGGAGACTTCTGTCCCAAGTGAGACCTCTGCAAGACTTCACGGGCTGCCTTAGTGACCATGCGGCCTTGCAGGAGGCCTTGGCAGGGAGCTGGACCTGTGTCCCAGCAGGATTACATGTGTGATGACTTGAGGAATCTATCTAAGTACACCCTGTGAGTCCTATTTAATGCCGGCATCTTTCTACCTGTGTGCACAGTGGAAAATCCACTCTGACTCTGCCGTTGACTTGTAACATCCCAAGTGGATGAAATTTCCATGGGCTCCTTGCAAAAGGCTGGCCAGGTGTTATTAAAACTTAATGAGCCATTCATGCAAGAACCAAACTAGTTTTTAAGCATCACCTTCAGCTTGGAGTTAGCTAAGCGACATATTCCATGTTGAGTCACCTGTTGAGGTTATTCTAAAGGCATGACTGGCCTGAACAGACAAGTAAGAAGTCTTACAGGCTTTGGGAAAGAGAAACAGAAAAGCAGGGGAAAAAAAAAAAAAAAAAAAAAAAAGGCCAAATATCAGAAACTGTCTATGATTTACAGGTGTGTGCAGTAACCTGGGCCCTGAGGTGTTCAGAGAGGAACCTTATGGAAAAGCCTGGTGAAAAGTAGTGGGGAAAAAGTGACACAGAGAAATAAAAGAAGAAGATGTGAATTATTTTGTCTTCATCTGTGAATTTCTTGTACTCTTTGTGGTGATGGATCTGACTTCCGTGGAACAGACTTCCTGAAAGGACAAGTGAAGTCCAAAGTGCTCAAAGTATCAAAGACATGAAGTAAGATTGTAGGAAATCTGCAGATCCACCAGCAGTCCTGGTATCCAGCCCTTTCCACAAAATGGCAGCAAGCCTGTCCCCAAGACATGGGCCAGATTAGCCACACGGCCGAGTCAGAGCAAAGCGGAACTGCAGAGCACATAGGTGCTAGAGCACATAGGTGCTATAGGTGCACATAGCACGATGCCCAAGCACGACGACTGAGGAAGTCCCCATCTGGGCTGCAGATGCCCCAAGATGTGCAGGGCTGTGGGCCATGCTTCCTACAGCGTGTAGCTTCCACCCAAATGCTCCATTGATTACAGCAGGGCACAATTTGAGAAACAAAAAATGAAACTCAGAACTCACTAGCTAGCAAAGAGAAGTTAAAAACAATCGCCTACATTCACAGTCTGTAAATGTGCTTTTACTCTCCTTCTGAAAGCTGCCTTTCAAGAAATTAATCGGCTTTCAGGTCCTTTAGTCATTACTGTATCCAAGAACATAAAGAAAAAGAGACACAAAGAGGTGCTCTCACGCTAGTTACTCAAGAAAATATAGCAAGTTATACGAAAAATCTTGCATTGCAAAAGTCAAGTAAGTTTACTATATAATGCTGAATCTCACATAAATACTCATGCTTTTTCTTAAGTCTAATTAGTTTCCAATCTTTGGGCTTGTTACATCTATTTTCACCTCATGTGCTACCACTTTTCCCAAGAATACACTTCAGTGCACAATTCCCTGTATTATTTTGAGGCAGCTCCTGGAATGACGAATTCGTCTTGGGATTTGTCCTTGCCTATGACACTGACTGGCTGGGTGATTTTGGGGCAAAGCACCACCCCTCTCCAACAACATTTTTCCAGCAGTAAGAGTGGGATAGAAACCTTCCTTTTCAAAAGCACCTGGGGCTGTGCAGACGTAGTGCTAGGTAACAGTTAGGTATTGTGGGAATTCCCTGTTTAAAACCACACTTTCACCCATCTAGTCTTTATTAAAGGTTAAAACCCAAAGACCAGCACTTGTCAAAGGGCTTATTAAAGCAGGTGACAACAGCTGAAAACAGGCAATCAATGAATGTTCCTCCTCTTCAGTCTATTTAAATAGATAAAGACATAAGAGTAATAGAAGTGAGGATCCAAACTGGATGTTTGTGACCTATTTGGAATGTGTACAGACAGTGCAGACTTTGGTCACTGTTTCTGAATTTTATTTCCTGAATGTGGCCTCTGAGGGTCTAAACGCAACATTTCTCATACCTGCAACTGGGTGCAGGGGAGCTGGCTGAATTGCCAGCAGGCCAAGGACATGGTAAGAAAGAACAGCCTGAATTGAGAGGACAGCCTGAAGTGCCTCACTGTTCACCATAGCATCATATATCTCTTGAGTTCACATTAGTAGTTCAGATATGTTAAAAAAAAAATCAAAAATAAATCAGACGACAAGTCTGGTATTTTTGCTAGTTAACCCTTATTCAAATTATTACTGGGATTTGCTTTTTCTTTCTTGCTTCTCTTGCTTTTTCTTTCTTGCTTCTCCTACTTTCCTCTCTTACACATTGCATAATTTAATGCTCCTTAATAGTGACCATCTCTACTGCTATTCTAATACAGGGCCTCAGCCTTTATAGCTACTGTGCTATGCACCTATGTTAAGTTTGCATTATCAGTAACACTGCAAAGGAACTTAATATCCTATTGACATAAGTGAGACTGTCAGATCAGGACTAGAATTTCTGTTTTCCATCTGCTAGAGAGAGTATAACAAATATTTATGCATTAGAGTAATGCATATGACTACATTAGAATCAACTCTGTGTCCATGATCCCAGCCCTAGTGAACAGAGGTAAAACTTTGCAGCATGCAGTATTTGAAGGGTCATTTTAAGGAGATCATTTTATTATGGCAAACTCTTTTTTTTTTTTTCATATGCATCTACTGATTATGTAATTAAAACACTACTGTTTTGCTTATTGTTTCTTAATTCTAGGCGGAAAACTTGAGGACAGGAAGAGCACTGCCAAATGCAACTGGCACATGAGGCACAGGACAGGAATAATCATGTCAGAGCCAGCCAATCTGGAGAAAGTTCTTCCTCATGGAGCACTCGGGTTCTGCAATCCCCTAGATTTTAACCTGGTAAGGATACTTCTGCTGGGAGAGCTACACCTGTAGCGTGGGCAGGGTGCAGACATTTTGCCGCAGCCAAACCATATGCAGCTTGATTACACTTTGCCACGTTCCTGACAGCACTAAAGGAGCATGAGGTAGCAACTCTTTTTTAGTGCCTGTTTTTGCAAAAGGCTGGGTACTGGATGTTCAAGATCACTGAGGGTCCAAAATAAATGTATTGTGGTAATGACCTTGAGGACATGGAAGCGCATGTTATGTCACTTCATGGTAAATAGAATGACATTTCGGACCCCATTAATTTTATAATGTCTTCAAATTCAGGGCAGTGCGAAGTACAAGGCGCCTTCCTCACACGCTTTGACAGTTCTAAGCTAAACATTGAAGGCTAGATATGATAATGCTGTCACAGCTCCTTTTTATCATTTCAAAATTTAAATGGTCACTACTTAAACATCCTCAGAAATGAGATTTTGTTCAAATGAGGGCTGATTCCACATGCACACGGCTCTCCTTCCTCCCCTTCTCCTGCTTTCAGGACCATAGCAAAAGGAGGGAGAGCTGGCTGCCAGGCAGCGTTGATGCCCATCTTCAGCACCACCTTTTGAAAAGGCGTTGCTGAATGTTTCATCACTAGCATTCACTTCTCCAAAGCAGTGGAGAACCCCAGGTTGACGGAGCTATAAGACCCATGCTCTGATAAACGTTACCTGGTTCTTCTGGCTCGCCCATCTTTAGTCACTGCTTTCAGCCACGGCTAGGCTAGTCCTGCCTGTTCAAGGACTAGCTCTGTGTTACAGCGGGGATCCTGATCTTTTCCTGCATTGCTGCACCTCAACCGCTGGTTTTGGCTTCCAGCTGAAGTCAATCCTGCTTTAGCCAATGTCTCATATCCGATCAATGAATATTTAAGATTTATATGGCCATGTCTATACTCTCTGTAGGTTGTCCTGGTTATAATACTTTATTTTCTTACATTTTTCAGTGTCACTCAATATTCCTTCTATACATAAGACTGTGCCATTTCAATAAGGGAAAACAAGGCTGTTGCAAGATGTATTGCAAAAAACTTCAGTTCAACCCAAACCTTCCTCATTTGAATTACAGAACAAGAGGAGCAAGGGAAGAGGATTTTTTTTTATATATTTAAATTGATAAAGAATTTGTATTAAAATTTTGAAAAAGAAGTTGCTGCCTTCTCTGATATTAATAGTATTACTGCTTTATATAACTATGTGACTCCATACAGACGGTAAATTATAACACACAAACAAGCATTTCTGCCCACAAGGAACTTTTACTTCCACTTTAGAAGATATGAAAATATATAGAGCAGGTAAGCTTACTGTAGAAAACAGACTGGGGCACGGAGGATAGAGGGGCAATGCTGCAAAGAAGTAGCAGGTCTGCAGACAGTCCAATGTTGTCCTACCAATGGCAGCAATTGGCAGAATTAGAGCTGAAAAATGTCCCACCCTACATTCAGAAGGTGCTGTATTAGAGGTGAAAACTGCAATGTGAGTAACTGAGGTGGAAAGACTATTTCTCCTACAAAGAGTTAAATTTACCAAATGTATTTTCTCTTACCCAAGCTCTGTTTCCCCCCTTCTCTGAGCTAGGGATGATGCCCCATTGAGCCCAGAGTCACTGCAGCTCCAGTGCATCTTCAGTGGCTTTTTGATCCCACCTTTTCCACATTGGGCGTTTTCCCAACTTTGCCTCCCGCTCTCCTTGCTGAGGGGCTAAGCTCAAGCAAACAAGCAGAGCAGAGCCGGCCCATTCTCATGCTGGTTTTCCTGCAGGGCCAGGTTGGGCTGCACACAGAGGGTTGTTTTCCTGCTCTCCAGGTGGGTCCCGGCAGCACTGGAGCAGCCAGGAGGCTGCGTGACCTCCCAGCTCCCGCTCCTTGCTCTCCATCGCATCCACTGAAGGAATTTCTGCTGCAGGCAGAGGCTTTGGAGAACAAAAGCAGACTTTGAACAAAGCGCTGTCTCTAAGATCCAAATAAGTGCTGAAAGGAGAGATTATTAAAAGCAAACAAACAAGCCACAAATTATACTATCTAAAAGGGCACAGATTTAAATTTCACATACAGCGAGTTTAAAGTAAATATCACAAGCCTGTAAAAATATTAAAAGAACACGATAAAGGTTGCAAAGTCGAGCATCCATAATAATATAAACAGATTAATTTGGGTTGCTTTGCAGCTTTAATTCTTTTATTCTGGGGGCACATTCACCTTGGTAGTCTTGTTTATATGACTTCTTATAATAAGAGTGCTCGATGGGAAGTAACTGGCTCGTTGGAGGGAGAGATGTGTGCCTCCATGGAGAGATGGGTGCCTCCTACTTCTGTCACTTTGTAAGTTCTGAGCTGGAGATAAATAAATGTTGCCTCATATATTGCCTAAATATGACACTTTAATCAATGAACACGCAGGTTGCTAGAACGGTGCTCTCAACAACTCAGGTTGCTAAATGAAAGATCCTATGTAAAGGAGGTGTGAAGATTCGTGGAGTTTAGTCAAAGTTGCTTTGTAACCTGGTCAATGACAACAGACTCACCGGAACAAATAAGGTGTCTCCAACAAGCACAGTTATCCTAGGACCTCTAGCCACAGCTAAAATGAAGCAAATGCCTTGTTTATCAAACCATCCTTTAATTACCAAGAACCAGCTGAGTGTGACAAATTCCTGACAGCACTGACTTGTTACTTTCCTACTGCTTTTTGTTTGCAGACTTTAAGTTTAAAAATAAATTTCTCTCTACCATGAGGTTTAGCAAACCAGGGCCTGTGTGTCCAGGCAGCATGGTTACCAATCAAGAGACATTATCAAATATTAGCTACCTTTAGACACAGAAAAGTGATCTGCAATTAGCAATATACAATGAAATGTTAAGACAGCTCTTTAAGACGGAAAATAATCACACTCCACAATTTCCTTAACATTTCTCACAAAACACAGAGCATATTAAATGTAAGGAGAACCTTATAAAATAGGTAAGCCTTTGCTTCTTTACAAAGCTTGCAACTTGTAGCACTTAGAAGATGTATAAATGCTGTCTTGTCAAATTCAATGTTGTTGGCTTTCATAATTTCATTGCAAACACCTCAGTATTTTTTCAGTCAGCTGCCAAAGTCAGTGACTGCAGTAAGAATCTAAGCTTTTTTTAATATTTTTTATTTTATATTTTTTTTAGGAACAAGTATCTAATTCTTATGGCTCTGGGGAAAGGCTTGTAGACATCCAAGGAATGTGTCTACCCAAAAGCTCAGAAAACAGATGGCAAATAACCAATAATCTACCCACCCTCCCCAAAAGTCTTATTTTTAAGAAAATGTATTTTTAAACCAATTTCATCTGTGGGTGGGCCTGACTCACAAGTTTTGAACACTTAGGGTGGCAACAGTGTGAATTTGGGTGCAAATTTAAATTTTACATTTCCAAAAGGACTGTTGAAAAATTTCTAAGTAACAAAAATGCTTGCATACCATTTAGTTTTCAGAATACACTTCTTTCTTTTTTCCCCCCAAAGAATCAAGCACTACAGCATTACTAGTTCAAACATAACAGAGATCTGTTAGCATATCAGTCACAGGAGCTTCGTGAGAACAGGTCCAATGCGCCTGCCAGGGACACTCACGGAATACATGGTCCAGCTGTGGAAGGAGAATAGGTCAGATCAATCTTCCTTAGCATTTCGATTCCCAGGAAGAACTGACTGTGTTTTATTCAAGGTGGAAAGTGCAGAGCACCCAAACAAAACTAAATAGCAGCTTCTTTCGTCTGCTTCAACTTCTGTCTGTGAATTCATTGGTAATAGAAACACAGGGATTTAATCTCCAACAAATGCACGTTTTAACCTAATAATGTCTCCTTCTGTGCAACTGATGTCACACATTTTAATACTGAGACACCAGCGTAGAGGTACAACATAACTGTAACAAATCAGTGATAATACTGAGGCTTTTACATATTAAAGATATGTATCATGCTCTCTCAAATCCCCACATAGGTAAGTTCATAAGCTACGTTAAGGAAAGTGGTCAAGTAGATAGGATTCTGTCGGTTTTGACATGATTAAACAACGTGCTGATGACAGAGATTAACATAGGTGTGTCTTGGCAAACAACAATAATTGCTGATCATAATAATAATAATATGTGCTAGAACAGGAAGTTGCTCTTCCTCCAGTCTTCAGAGAATTCGTTTATACATTTCAATCATGACAGCACAAATAACAGCAAGTAATCTCAAAAATAATGACCTGAAAAATCATGACTTGGTTCGAGATACTTTAGTTGGTTGGCCATGCAGGTATTCTCCAAGGCTGAACACAGTATTTTGCATTTCACCGGATGATCTGCTTTGTAGATGCATGTTTTTACACTTTCAAAACAAAAAGAAGTGACTGTACATCCTATAGGCTTCTGGTATATTGGATGTCTTCAGAAAAGCAAAGCATAAAGAGCAGTCCTGTAGAGTAGACTACTACTATTTAACAAGGGCAACAGAAATATCCAGGATTTCATGCTAAACTGTTTCCCCCAGAACAGATTTGAAAGAGGCAAACTAAGGATTGGCAGCAGGACTGGGAGAAGCTATAGTACCTAAAACTTAATTAAATTCAGTGTTTTTACCTGCCAGTTTCAAGTTCCCATGGGCCATCTAAAATGTACTTCTGCCACTAAGTTTAGCATGTGGAACATTTGAATTTGTAGGTGTGTGAAGTGCAGAGAGAGAAAAAAATAGCTTTTCACATGTAAACATCTATTTTACTAAAGAGTCAAGTGAGCTAAGGCAAAAAGGGAAAAAAAAAAAAAAAAAGGCACGACGAAACTCCATCTGTGCGCAATTCCTGGAGCCTTACTCATCCCACTTCCTGGTTCTCCTTTTTGGCCTCCTTTCCCTGGGGGCCCTCCCACCTCTGCAGACGCCACAGCAGTAATTACGCTGCCGCTGGAGCCTTGCGCGTTCTTGACATCGTGACATCTCTTCCAGCGAGCCCGGGACATTTCACAAAAGGCCACGCGTGGCTTTCGAGAAGTGGGTCAGCTTGACATGTCCCATGCGCTTCTGAAAGGCTGCAGCCTTTGAGCCTGCTCATCTATGGTAATGGGCACCCTACCAAGGAGGCGGCTGCGAACAAAACACTCTCTAACTTGGGACGGGAGCCTTCAAATGTTTATCAAAGGCGAGTAACTTGTGCGTTTGCACCCTCATCCTCGCTTAGGGCATGTCCTGCTGGGCCTCATAATGCAGAAGTTCCCAAACTTGGCAGGTTGGGGACCCACCTGCTCCTTATACCGGTCGGAAAAGTTTTGGAACTCGGCCAGTATCTCACAGGAGTCAAAACGCAGATGCACTGAGTGAGGGCAAGAGGTTTTCTAGCAGAGGAAAAGCAGCACGAGAGCGTAAGAGTGCTTCGGTTCATTAGGTTAGGCAGGCCGAATGATAACTTCTTCTTTTACCCCGTTCCTTTTTTCATTTGGTTGTTTACCACAGAGACACTTTTTAGTTCAGCCTGACCTGGCCAAGGAAACTCTTTTGCTCTAGGGAGTTTGGCCAGTGTACTTTTTTCCCAGTCAATCTTTAACAGTTTTTCTTCTATTTCAACATTTAATATATGCCAGCTTGCTTGCACCCTCAATAGAAAACTCATGATGACTCAGGAGCGGATCTTGACCGGCTAATAACTTCTCTAATGGTGTTTTACAGTCTGATATCTGATTTCACAAAAGGAATAAACCATATTTTCTATGATGAGAAGAGCCTCACAAATTTGCCTTGTGAATAAAACATGTTTTCTTCAGCTTGGGGGACATTTTATTTCTGTGTTCATGCTGACATTTTAGCTAGAATATAATGCTTGTTCAGAAGCCCAGACAATACACACTACAAAATCTTCTTTTTATGATCTGTCCCAGTGATTAGATATTTAATTCTCCTCAAACTGTCTTTCATTACTGGGCAAAAATTGCCCTACGCACCAAAAGAAAGATCCAAAGTACTTTTTCTTCTGTGTGAAAGTGGATATGGTAAAGTGCTGCAAATAACAAGATTTTGGAAGAAAAACATGAAATAACTATGAGTCAACATTAAATTCATTAATAAAATGAAGCTTATCAAGCTAAGTTTCAAACGGTAAATAATGTGACTTTACAACAATAACTTTATGCAGCTGGCCATTGGAAGAGGAGAGATAGCTTCAAGGGCAAGAAATTGGATTTCAGAGATTAAAGACGGAGAGATTTTGTACAAAGGCTAAACAATACTTCCATAAAACATGGAATCCCAATACATCACCATGTTCATGGAGGTACTGGGAAGGTAAGGAATGAATACATAAAACAAGCCTGTTCCTGCTGTGTATACATGGTATTTTTCCAGTATCAAAACTAAGTGAATAAGCCGTAAATGAACCATTGGCAGCCAAGACAGATCCCTAAGTACTCTTGATCTGAGATAGGTGCAGGTGTATTTGACTCACACAGCAAAATTATTTTCATTAGCGGATTGCTCAGTTTTGTAAAAACAGCAGCACTGTGTTATGTGTGAGCAGCAATATAGTAATGCTGTAAATTGCAACTTGATTACCATTTGATTTAACAAAGTTAATAGCTGATGATGGCCTATAATTCATACGTGATTCATTTTTGCAACCCTTCATTTGTGAGTTCATCAAGCCCATACTAAATATGAGCAATGAAATCAGCCAGAAAAAAAAAATATATTCCAGAATGGAAAAAGGTTCAGCAAAATCCAGGTGGTTTAAGTAGATCCCTCTTGAACACTGTTGAAGTAATCAGGACATACTTGTTAGTGGTTTTCTTTCCTCATTAGGGCAGCAATTCAGCATGGTAGGTACCAAGATAAATATCATACTGCTGATTTCGAGGCAGCTTCTTGAAGCAGGAAAAAATATTTCTGAAGCAGTTGCAAAGAAAGAATGCACTGCACTTAAGCAGAAGCAATAGTGAACAAAGAGCAGCAAACAGTTACCATCACTACAAAAGATATTACATCTCAGAGAGAAAGTGGCTGGAAATTTGTCTGTGTAGCAGCTATGCTAAATTCATACGTATCCCGAGCTAAATCCATACATAACTGCCTTGAGGATGAGCCTTGCAGGAGGGACAAGGGAGATGCACAGAAACAGATTCCAGAGGAGGATCCTGCCTGTGTTTCCTGACGGCAGCCACAACACCACTGGCATCACTCACACCGACGGCTGTAGCCCACTTAGTCACCCTTAATGGAAGCACGAGGAGAGGCTAACACGGGATTCCAGAGTTAAATTAACCTCAGCCGTGCTGAGGCCGTGCAGAATGCCAGGCTAGGAGAACAGCATGTCCTTATGTCAGCAAGAATGTGCTGCTCTTAGGGACACAGCCTAGAGGGGCCTCAGTGTGGGGCTGTTCGGGCCTCTGCTCCAGGTCCGGATCCCTCAAGGGAAGGACTGACCGGAGCCCCCAGCATGAAGGGATGTTGTTCATACAGCGTGTTTGTCGGGAGGACCAGGAGCCTGGTGTGAGAGAGAGCGCTAATTAACCTGCGCTGCTGTTAAAGCCTGTGTCTGACATATCGACGCCCCATTGATGTGTCCAACGGGAGGCCACAGAAATGCCCTCAATTGCCGCAGTGCTTAGAGTGCGTTTTCTTTGCTTGAAAGAGTCACAGAAAGTAAACATAAATAAAAAGCAAGCAAACAGGAGGATATCTCTACATGTGAAATTAGGCCTGAGCAGGCTCTCTGCAAAGCAAAGCAATTTCCAGCTGATCTACCCACTAGATTTCTTCAAAAGTGTCAAAAAACTCCACCCCCAAACCAATGAGACACCAGCGGGCTAGTCCACACTTTGGAGCCTTTCAAAAGGCCTTTGATTAAGTCCCTAGGCCAGAGATGACTCAAGCGGCTAAGTAATCTCTGGGCAAGAGGAAAAGCGCTATCGCGCCTCAAAAACTGGGGACGGGAAACAAAGAGCGGGATTCAGCGGCGAGTCGCTGCGGTGGCGGGAGGTCGGGGATGGCCTGTTGCAGGCCACGGGTCTCCCATTGTCACCACGTTCGCTATTGATCTGGGAGGAACATTGTGCTGGAGAGCCGCGAAATCTGCAGCTGCCGTAATTGCCGCAGTTAGGCAAGGCAAGGGGGACTGCGAGGCCGAGGAAACCCTAGCAAAACGGCACGGACCGTGAGACGATGGCGAGCCGAGCACAGCGGTGACGGTGCAAAATAATGCGTGTTAGGGAGAATATGTGCTCTGCTTCTGCATCTGACGAGATGTAATTTATTTACATGAAGCAAAAAGCAGAAACTGGCCATTTGTGTTAATGTCCAAGTGATCTCTCTAATCCACATGAAGCTCTCGTCGGGAGACAAACAAGCTGTTGGAACACAGGCGGAATAAATAACATCCTGATTAATATCAAGCATTAGAGTACATCTATACAAAGAAAATCATTTTCTCCTCTGGAACAGTGTACTACTGTGCATTGCATCTCAGAAAAAAAATATGGACAAGGAGATTTCACCTCTGCCTACGGGCACATTTTGAGGAAAAGGCATATATATGTGTGCATGTGTGCATATAAATATATTTGTATGTGTATGCATGTATACATACCAATATGTATATATACATATATATATATGTATATAAAAGTCAAAAGAGTAGTAAATAATGCCAAGAACTAAGCATGGCAACACCTGCTTTCCAGTCTCGTTGAACAAGAACGGGAACTTGGTGGCAAGCTCAGGATGGGTGAGCGAATATTTTTGTAGAAACATAAGCGAGCTGTGACACTTGTCTCAGTCAGGAGCCAAGAGGAAAAAGAAATACTGAAATCCAGAAAGGGGTTAGATGTTTACATCTACATTCAGGAACATGACAACATGTCCCAAATCAAAACAGTGAATGCTAACCAAATGCTGGATTTTCTAAATTTAAGCCTAACGTCAACCTCTAGACAGCGCAAATCAAAGCCAGGGCTGGAAGGGGATTGTCTCCCCATGCCAGGGTGGTGTGACCCTCAGGTTGCCTGCCTCCATCCCAGGCATTCCCACTTTTGTCTAGTTTGCAGCTCTTTTTGGTGGGCTATTTATAGGCGCTGGATTTCCTCCAGCCCGGGACGCTACAAGCAATCCCGGAGCCATCTCATGTGCCGGGGAGGGGGGTACTTGGAGCCTACGGGCACGGAGCGGGGCTCCCCCCACGCTGCGCCGAGCGTCACGCGGCCGCCGCCTCACGCGGCGCGGCGCAACCGCCACCAACGGCCGCCGCTCCGCGCGCCCGGCCCCTCTCCCCCGCGCCCGGCGGCGGCTCCGCGGCGCCTCTTCCCCCTTGCCCTCGCCCGCCGTTGCCAGCCGCCCTTCCTGTTTGGAAGGTGTTTCTCCGCCGGCGTTGCCAGGCGAAACCTCAGCGCGGGCAACCCGCTTGTGGAAGGACGGCTTGAGGCATTCCTCAGGGCAAAAACATTCCTCACAGCACAAAGAGGGGAAAAATATATGTAATTTGTGTATTTATATATTGGGGTATTTATACTATTTGTGTATTTTTACATATATAAAGCCCAACAACGCTATTTTGTACTTCTTGCCGGGGCCAGCCCAGCGCCCGCCGCGCTCCCCTTCGCTTTGCGGGCCATCCCGCTTGGCCTCGCTCCACTTCTCCCTGAGCACGGGGGCTCGGCGCCCGCCGCCCCCACGGGCAGGACACGGGCACCGCCGCCCTCGCACCTCGGCGCGCGCCGCCCAACGGCCCCAACGGCGCCAGCGGCCCCGCCCCG
>NW_020455721.1:2469162-2507791 GCF_003342845.1 Nothoprocta perdicaria
CGGCGACGCGGCCCTCAACGAGCAGGAGAAGGAGCTCAAGCGGCGGCTCAAGCGGCTCTACCCGGCCGTGGACGAGCAGGAGACGCCGCTGCCGCGCTCCTGGAGCCCCAAGGACAAATTCAGCTACATCGGCCTCTCGCAGAACAACCTGCGCGTGCACTACAAAGGTGAGGGCCGGGGCGACCATACCCGGAGACACCCCCCCCATCCTTCATTTGTGTGCTCTCTGCACCCCGAGCACTGCACAATATGGAGGAGGCTCTTGCCTTTTCTTTCTTTTTCTTTTCTTTCCCTTTTCTGTATTTTTTTCCCTGTCCTTTCCCCCCTTTTTCCATCGCGGGGGGTGGGGGGGAGCCGCGGGCCGCCTCCCTCGCCCTCCGGAGGGGCCTTATGTAAAACTCGCCGGGGGCTCGGGGACCGCCGCAAGGATTGGGAATAACCGGGAGGATAAAGGAGAGCAGCGGTGACGTGTCCTACCTATGGTAATAAGCGAGAAAACATGCTTTTCTTCCTATTTTTTTTAATTCCCCCCCCTTTTTTTTTCCTCCTCGTCCTCTCGAGAGCAGCAAGGGGTTAACCGGAGTGAAGAGCAGCAAGCGCTAAGCTATTAAACGCGGAAATGACGGGGAGGGGAAAGCACAGAGAAAAACAGGGTTTATTTTTAAACTGCGTGTGAAAAATGGAATTAGAGTCGCGGGCCGCGGGCCCTGCCTGGCTTTGTGGGGGCTGCAGAGCCACCCGGGGGGGCAGCGGCAATGGGGCCGCTCCGGAGTTAGGGTTAGGGGTTTTCGAAGAAAAATAAATAAACAAAAATGGAAATATGCGTCTGCACCACCCGGCGGGCCGTGGCGGCGGAGAAACTTAAGTGTTGATTGTTATGAAATGCCATAAAACCTGGAAGCGTGCGCGCGTACACTCTGACCTGGAAAAACACAGGCACATCTGGTGCTGTAGGCCCCAGTCCTGGAGCGGCGAGCGTGAAACCCCTTCCGAGTTGGCCGTGAAGACCTGGATCTTTTGTGAGCCTGGAGCCGAGGGAGCGCCACGGGAGGAGGAGGGGAAAGCAGCCCTGCAATTAGCCCTTCTCGGAGTTTATGGCAGTGAAATTCAAGTGAAATCTCGATAAACACGGCACTGTGTAATCATAGGAGGAAAATGGCAACACAAACACATGCTAGGATTTGGCTGCCATGAAAGGATTAAATGTACTCTTGGAGACTTTTTTTTTTTTTTTTTTTTTTATCAGAGAGGCTTTACTGTTACTTACAAAATACTCCGTTAAAAATGCAAAGTTTAATGCACCGTACAAAGCTAAGACATTTGGACGTTGGTGACTAGCTGTAGGGCTGGTTTGAGGGAGGCCCTGAGTGATTTAAGGACATGTTATTTAATACTCAACTTTGAATTTCCTGGCTTTTGTTCAGTGTTTCACGACCTTGTATTTTTAGAAGGATTTGTGTTTTCTGGTGCTTAGTGGCTGCAGTGTTTTTCATAGCACAAACATAGCTCTATGGCCACCAAGCCCTTCTGCTCATTTGTTTTTCTCTCCTTAATTTTATTGCTCATACACTAGGCCTTAGACATGGATCCACTCTGGTCTGTCAGTGTAATTGTAGAAATACATTTTTCAAGCTTTTTGGGCACCATTTCTTTCTTTCCCGTCTCTTTTTTTTTTTTTTTTTGGTCGAAGTGCTTAAATTAAAAGGAATTGCAATAGGTTCCATGTGTTCCTGAAACATATGTAACATTCTGGATATTCAACCAGAAGTCATAAAGCACAGGTGGTAGGTCATAATAATCAAATACCTTTACTTAGTGGTTAAGTAGTAGTGTGAGGTGGAGGTAGAACAGTTCCTAGATTAGTCCAGCGTGGTGTGAAAAGGAAAGGAGACAATATCATATGTATACACTTAATTCTAACTGCAAATGGAGCAAGTGGCTTCTGTAGATGACCCATCTTTTCTCTCTGGCAATTTACAGAAGGTGGCTCTCAGAGCAGTCCAGATACCAACCTGGCACGGGAGTTGCTAACTGCTCTAAGCAGTGAGTGATACCAGGGCATCCCTATCTGTGAGACCTGAGGAGAAGGCACCAAAACATCTGCTGCCTCCCCTCCCCCCAAGATCCTTCAGCCCAAGAATAAGGAAACGAGGAAGGGAATTAAGAGGTTGAATGAGGGGAATGGAGAAGATGGCATGAAGTAATGTAAAATGTACTGTCTGCAAGTTGGTTGCAAGAAGAGGCCTTGAAGGAAAAAGTGGGGAATACTGGCCTGTGGGACACGGGCACTTCCTGCACTTCTGAAGCAGTGGTGAAAGAGCAAAAGACTTTCTTTAGGAAGGGAATTTGAATTGAACCTTGGGCTCGGATAAAGTCCTGTTGTATTCTGGACCAAAATAGGGATGGGGGAAAAGACACGTTTATCCAAAGCCTATAATCAATTTCCCTGTATTCTCTGTTACCTTAGTATAGAGAGGTACTTGTACCCTTATTCAGGCTTTGTTGCCTCGGTCACTTTCTCACTGGAAAACTCTCTTTCTGGAGTATTTTCTTCTTATCTGTGACTAACAGGAAGCACTTTTTCTGGTAACATGAGAGTGTTTTTCCCCGCTTGGAACATGTTGGGGAAGCTTGCCTTTGAAAAGATTTGGAGAACAGGGGGAAGGAGGGGAAAAAAAACTTTAAAAGTAATTTTCTTGGTATCACTTAATAACATTAATATGCTGACTTATTGCCAGCAATCATACTTTCATTGATGTGCAAGGGAAAGAATGGTCATCTCTACAACTTTGAAGAGTCCTTTGTTTTCCTTTGTATGTACTAGTGAACAATGTATGTGGAGATGTGAGCTGCATAAAATGTCTCCTGCTCGCTGCAGCTGTGATGCTATCTGCTGCATTTCTGGACCTGAAGCTTTTTGCAGGCGTCTCAGAGTGGTTAAAAATCCAAACTGCCACAAAACCAGACTGATTTAAAGGTCAAGATATAGAGAAGAGTATGCAGTTCATGTCAGGACAACAGGCCTTTACATGTTAGGGAGATGAACAAAACAGTAGGGTCATGTTATTCTGTTATTAACCATTGAAATCATAACGTTGCTTATAAAAGAAAAGAAAAACACGTGCTGAGGTGGCTGAGGTGAGCGGAGGGTGCCTAGGCTGGTACGTTGTCTACCAGCACGAGCACAGTTTCTGTGATTGTTACACTGCTTTCGCCACGCTTCTACAAATGCCTACTCTTGAGTATGGAGCTGTGTCAAAATCTGGCTATTGCAGTACACGTGCAGTGGCATAGGTGATTCTTTCATGCAGGAAATATCAGACCAAAAAGTACTTCTATTAAAGATGGATGAATATGCATTTCTGTATTGCTGCCAGTTTGATGTATTTATGTAATGCAGAAATGAAAAACAGCATAAGAAACAAATTTTGTGTCATTTCACTTAAGATTATTAATCACTCTAAATTGAAGGTATGCAGTGGAAAAAGCATGAAGTTCTGACCAGTGTACTTTTATATAAAGCATTTACCACACAGAATGTGTAAATATTAAGGTAAGATATCTTAAAAGACGTCTTTAAAGACATTTATCTTCGGTAGTTTAAGTGTCCTTTTTGGACATTCAGAATTAATGGCCAAATCTTGTGGAAGAACAATGGATTCATAAATGATATATGGAATGTGAATTTTCCAGCAGATAAAAAGTTAGATTTTCAGCAGGTAGAATGCTATGTTGTATAAAGAGATAACACAGACTTAACACAGGATTTAGCCGTGAGAGAAATCACAGAGAGAACTGTGTAAACAGACTAAGTCTCTGGTGATAAAATCATGGAAAGTCCTATACTAATTTCACTTAAGTCAGTCTTTTGACAAATGTCCAAGAAGATTGATAAAAGTTATGCAATTTTGAGTAAGCTGCCATTGCTCAAATATTTCTAATGTATTACAAGTCAAGCAATCTTAGCCAAACATTTACATTTACAATACAGTTGCCTTGGAACTGTTTTAATGCCAAACTTAATAAATAAAAATAAAATAGAAGGAAAACTGCTTTATTTTTATTTTTTTCAATGTAAGCCAATTCCTGTAACAAAAGAATTCTGTAATACCAATTCTGTAATGTCATGCAGTGATGTAAGGCCAGTGTCGATTCTTCTGACAGAAAAGCACACTTGAAGTACAGGGAGTACTCGGTGTAAGATACGGCACCGTCCCTCTGTTCTGGACACCTTTGTAGCTCGGAGATGTCCTGCTTTGTTAAGATAGGGAGAAGCCTCAGCTTTGTTAAGCTGAGGTGAAATCAGATGTACACAGTCTTACTCTTTTTCTCAGTGTGAGCTTTCCTTATGATTCCAGCAGAAGATTGGGTTTTGATTATGTTGTTTCTACCAATGTTAGCAAATGATTGAACCACCTGTTGGAAGTAACTGCAGTTCAGCTTAGGTAAACTTCATTTAAGGATTTAAACTGTGCAAACACGTTCACCTTTGTTCAGGTGGACACTCCCAAATTCTGTTGGGCTGTTCAGTGCATATTCGTAATGTGCTTGGACTTAGGTTCAAAGATCAGAATCTTGAAAGCTCAAATGGCTTCTCCAAAGACGTGTTTTTCTCTGAAGTAGCATTTTCCAGGAGATGGAATTTAGTTTATTCTCAAAGTAATTTTGCTGAAGGTCTGATTATGCTCTCTCTAGTAAAAATAATCAGTGTGAACGATGAGCTTCTTCAAAAGAAAACAGCTTTTCTTCCATGCAGTATGGTAGACTTGATGCTGCACTTCTCTAATGCATCGACATATGTCTGCTGGGGTCTCGGTGCTAAAAATAGAGTATTAAATAATACTTGCTTTAAAAAACTCTTTAATTCTTTAACTATAACTAATAACTATAAGAGATCTTTGGTTTAGGTACCGTAGGGAGGGCAGGGTCCACATAATTTGCTTTGGGCATTTGGATCCTCCAGCTTAGAGCGTCAGTGGGATGCCCGAGGTCTCTTTTAATCAAAAGCGAAGAGAGGATTCAGGTTACCAAAGGACATGGCATATAATGTCAAACTAAAAGGCCACCCTACTCAGTACCTGATCAGTGGCTGAGGCCATAAGTGAGCGTCAAAGGAGAAAAAAAAATAAATGTGGCAACCTTAGAGATCTATATTTCCCTTTCAGCTTCCAGCCATTTTAAGCAGAAAAACATCCAGAATTGAGTGCAGTTTCTTGGTTAACGTTGGCTCTAGAAACTTGCCCCTTGTGGACTTAAAATACCATAATATAAATAAGGACCGTTATATCCTTCCATAAGGAATTTTGCAGCTCAGCTACCGGCTCAGCCAGGGACCTTCCTCTTATTTTCAAGCCAGTTAATGACCATCTTCTTTTGGTAACTTCTGCGCTCTAACACAGCTTGGTAATACTGAAGTGTGTTAGAACATTTCAGAGGTATTTTGAATATTTGGAAGAAAACTTCTTGATGCCATTGAATTTGCCTTCAACCAGAATATCTGCAACCAAATAAGCTGCACACGCTAACAGTAAAATGTGATTCATAGGAGAATGCATTAAAGGGACAGCAGACTAAATTTAGCGTTTCTTCTGGTTTAATGGGATGAAAGTAGCTTTGGGCAGTGACTTCCCCCAGCACGTTGCTTCACCACATGAAGTGTTTGGCAACCCTGGTGAGGTATCCTGTTTCTTCTGTCCCCATGTCAACCTCTTATTTGCACCGTGACAGCTGTGTGTGGCTGGGCTGTCAACTGGATCAGGGAACTGATCTGCTGCTTAAAAGAATCTGGTAGGTTTCTTAAAGCCAGAACAGTTAATCAATCTGGTTCATGGTATGTCCTTGGAAGTAGCTGTCTGGATTTTGGCAAAGCAGAGCAAGGGGAATAGTTTCAGGAAGAGGAAGATGTGCTAAGAATACCTTAAATTGGTGTGGCTGCTGGCCACCTAGATGGTAATTTCACAAGGCAAGGTTGCCTTGCTGGAGCTGTGCATTTTCAGTAACATAGGGCTGGTTCCTGGTGGTTTGGTCTTCTGTGGGGAAGACTTGGCCAAATAAGGAAACTGTCTCGAAGTGAAACTATGCAGATTTTCAAGTGCATACGGTAAGCAGGGGAACTTCTTGTAGGTCTGTTTTGAATGTCCTTAGATTATTACTTTAAAAATATTTTTTCATCCTTCTGTTTTTAACCTAAAGTTTTGAGTTGTTTAAAGAGATCTTTCTGAAGTTCAGTGTCCTATACCCGTAAAGTTTTGAGTGTTTTATTAGCTGTAGGATTTCCACATACCTAAGAAACGTGAGCAACCAGCACTTGAAAACTTAAGGAAGGTCTGCTTGGCTCTTACCTTGACTGACTCAGCCTGAGGAGGTAACTTAGCAATGGTGAACAATAAAACACGCATTTTGTCCTTTATATGGAGGAATGAATTACTGTGTTTTTTTTTCTCATCTGAGTCTTTTGAAACCAGTGCAGAAGGTGAAATGTGCAGAAGGCAGGTAATAAGCTTAGTATAGTAAAACCTTTGAGATGATCAAAGCGTCTTTATAGGAAATAAATGTTTATTGATAACTTATTGAACTGAGCAGTATATTTGTACCCAGAGAATTAAGGTTTGTCTAAAGTTTGTCTAAAATTAAGTTGCGTAGCTCTCTCGAGATGGTAACACTAGTTGAGGCAAACTAGTTATGTCAGAAGTAGATTAAATCTAATCTCAGTGAATGAAGGATTTATCCTGTGCTAGTAAAGGTTTGGATACAGATGTGGCCGCAATGAAAAGGAGAGGTTGTTTGGTAAGAGACAGTGATGCTGGCTCTGTAGGTAGAGAAACTTCCATTGTAGAAACATTTGCACTCGGCAGCTTTGTGTATCACTGTTGTGGTAGAGGTGTAGGTCAGCTGTGTCTAATCTTTCTGGCTGACTAGCCCATCTATTCTTTTTGTATGCCTGGAATTGTTGCATGTGTGAGATAGTTAATGTGTATATGAGAAATAATTCCAGCATTTCCAGGAAGGAATGTTTTTTCTGTGCATGCACAGATCAGTTGTACGCTTCAAAAAGGCTTTTCTTCTAGGCAGGCCTGTGCTCCACACTAAAAGTGGGCATGTGGTCCATGCAAATCATTCTTACAGTAACAACAGCCCATTCCTGGTCTCTGTCTTACTGAAATACCTCCTGCCATGGTGCAATGCGCTTTCCCCCTGGTCTTTTTTCTCATGTCCTGTGACTCAGTGGGTGCTTTTCCCAACAGTTGAGGGATCCTGGTATGCCCAGAGAAGAATGGGCCTGCTTGGGCAGGTGGCTGCCAAACAAGTCATCTGAGCAGCACAGCAGCCTGCTTCAGAGTTGTCTTTGGACCAAGGGCTGGGGTGAGAACGATGCATGTGGGTACATTTGTTTTAGTGGAGTTTTGTAAGTGGTCTTTGGGTTCAGGTTGAATGTTGCTAGTGTAGACAAGAGCTGAGGCTGGACATCACTGCTGTAACAGAGCTGATGAGTAATGGGCCTTATGAGAGAAACGAGGAGCTGCATTAACTCACGTGCAGGCTGTGTTCTTCATACTGCCCTGGAATAACGCTCAGAACATGGAAATGAGTTATGCACCCAATCTGTGCATGTAGTGCATTCTGTATAGTGACTGATGCTTACATTGGAGGACACTGGTACTGAAGTACCTTTAATTTGAAGATTTAGAAACAGTGAGCATTAGATAAAACTTAGTTATGTAATGTGTCAGTCTGTAAAAATGAGTTAAAATCTGTGTGTCTGAGAAACTATACTTTTTTTCCCCTAAACTTAGCTTGTGAATTGTGACTCATTACTATGACATTTTCCTTCAAATAATAACAGAACCTGTTAGAACAACATTCACAGAAATTCCTGTACCATGCTTGGACAAGTGACAGTGCTAATGTCTAGAATAGAAATTTAACATTGGAAACATGCAAGTCTGGTGAGAGTATTGTATGCTGGTTGCTCACAACTTAAGGCTTTTGTTTTGAGTTGTTGGCATTTATACTGTTGTGTCACTAAAACACATTGTGTTTTGAATATAATTCTTCAGGTCATGGGAAAACTCCAAAAGATGCTGCTTCTGTTCGAGCTACACACCCTATACCTGCAGCCTGTGGAATATACTATTTTGAAGTTAAAATTGTCAGTAAGGGAAGAGATGGGTAAGTACTGTATGCATTATTAATTATAACTTAACCTGTCGAACTTTTCTTCCCATCTTACTATTTTTAATGCAGATTAATTCATTATTCACAACATGTTGCATTCTGGTATTTGGGAGCTTTAAATTAATTGAATGTGGTATTGGTTATCTACAAATCAGCGTACACATTGAAAATACCACAACAGCATCATCTCTTTTTCTGTTTTGTCAGAGAAGTCAGGATTTTAATGACTGATAGGCAGTTTGAGCCTCCTCGTGCCTCCAACAATTTGTCTTTTTGACTATATGGTTTTACAGGCATTTGATAATTTCTTTTAAATAAATAATTGTAGCATGCAAAAGGCCAGCTTTCCTCTTCAGTTCTGTCTCTTTCTGGATGCCGTATTCATTTTAAAAAGGAAAGTTAGAACTACATGCTAGTGGACAATAATAGGAAAAAAGGGAATGTTAGATGTTCTGATAGGTGCCTGTGAATTAATGACCTTATGGAAAGAACATGGGTTGATGAGCAAGTACAGCTGCTACTTCCCAGAGCTATGAATTTGAATTATGACTCTTAAAAGTGTAGGTGATAGTTGTGTTTAACTTCACTGAGGCAAAGAGCTGCCTTAGGAATATCCGGCTGTGGTTATGAAATCTTTTCTAGACCACCTTAGTTGCTTTTACATTTTTTTTTGTTTTGTTTGGTTTAATACAGACGTTGGTTATATTGCTCATATAGGACTTATGTAAGCAATGCTTCTTTCTCATGTGCTGTAGTGTTTACTGTGGCAGTATTTAAAAGTTCCAGTCAGAATTGTCCATTGTCCTAGGTGTGCTGTACAATCATGTTGTAGATGCCAACATCCAGCTGTGCAAATAAATCTTGAGAACTATTCCAGACTGCCTCCTTGGTTAAAGTTTAGTACCTTTTCTTTGACTTGCTGCTGTTTCTTTTTCTGCGCGTGTGTGTGTTCTGTAAGTCTTTGGTGCTTCAAAAATAAGCAAACTTTTTTTGTTGTTTTTGTGTTGTATAGGGATATTTTGAAAGGTTTATCTCTCAGTGCTACTGCTGCCTCATAGCGGTACATGTGACAGCTTGTTGTTGGTTCTGTTCCCAAAAGAGAGAATCTTTGCTGTGAAAATGTTATGCCTGTAACTACTTTTATCGCACTGTGCTTTTAAAATGAGATGATAGGAGTTTATTGTTTCAAGTAATGTGCTGTCAATTTTAGGAATACTTTTGTGGTATTCTTAATTTTTTTTTTCTGGCTATTGCCAGTTAAATAGAGGTTCTTATTTTGATTTGCCTCGTGAGGCACATTTGTCTTCTAGAAATGTATTTGTCTGCTTTGTTTGAAAGTTAGTTGTGTTGTTTTTAATGATAAACTGGTGTGCTTGTCTGTATGGGGGAGAGACTAATTTTACATAACTTGTCTGACACTTTACCCTTGGAGCTCTTCATTTTGCTTTAGCTGTTCAAGTCCTGCAGGGCAATCCTACAAAAGTCTTCTGATGGAATTATGGAGTAGAAATGGTCTTTGAATAAACCTTTCAAGGCTTGTACTTTAAATAGTCATTTGTGAGCTGCACATATTAGTTTGAAAAAACAGAATGTTTTTTTTTCTATTTAATGATAATATATGCTGTTTTGTCCTTGCATGAGCCTAGTGACCTTTTTTGTTTTTCAGTGTCACTTTAGAGAGCTGTTACTGCATAATGAGCTAATATGTCCATTTTCTTCATGATGTAAGGTAATATGGATGCAGGAGATGACTGTGTGTGCAGCCAAGGCCACATCTAGCTTAGCTGGTGATGCGCGGGAGGTGACGTATGGGCCCTCACTGGATGTGTCTGGATGCTGTTTTCAGATCTGAGCAGACTTTGCCTGGATGCAGTGTGAACCTGTTAGGGTTCTGTTCTCTCCTGTTTCCAAAGTAATGAGTACTCCTGAAATAAATTGGGAAATATAATGCAGAGACAGCCATGTAGGTCTGCAAAAGCCACCTTGTGTCTTGTAGGGCTGATCAATTCCTTCTCACTGGCTGTTGTTTCACCTGTCTCGCTCCATGTACAGTTGCTCCTATTTCTTCTTTGCTTAGCATATGGTAATAGGACCACAGTTTAGGAAGACCTTACTTGTGTAGATTTAGCATGTTAGTAATAGAGTTGATTAGTTTAAACTCATTACTGCAGCAAAAACATCTCAAGGCCTAGCCGTGTAAGCATGGCTACAACCATAATTTATGATACTGTTCAAAATAATAAAACATTACCAAAAGCAACTGAAGTGTCTGTGCATGTGGCTCCAGTACAGCCTGCAATCCTTATAAATGCCCACAGATAATTTAGAGCTATTTAGCTGGAGTTACAGATAATTTAGAGATATTTAGTTGGAGTTTGGTAGTGCCCTTTGTTTTTCGTAAACCTGGCTCAAAAGTGAAAACCTGGCTTGTCAGTGAAATATATGGGGAAGCCTATCAGCATTGTTACAATCTGTGTGCTCTATTTGGTGCAGCCTGCTTAAATTCACCCCAAACCTCCCTAATCTGGGAGACTTTTTTTTGTGCTACTGCAGTATGTTCTTGCATACCTGCAGATTGCTGAACAATCTCAGAGATGACTCTCTTTGACCAAAAGAGTCCTTTTTGTTAGGTGGCTTTCAGGTTAGCTCAAAGGGTCTGGTAAGGGTACTGCATTATTTTTTCATGCTACTGAAGTCTATGTTTTGTATATATTGCATGTACTGAGGGGCTGGAATTTAATACCTGAATTTTGCAGCCATTTGTGACAGGGAGCTCCTAGGCATATTAGGTGCACTTGTAGAAAACACGAAAACCAGCTTGCTAGAAAAGTGGAGGTTAATGGACGTCAGATGGAGGTGAAAGTTGCTTTCTGATGCTAAATGAGAGGTCATGGGGCACAAGATAGCACAGAACAACTGCTTGTAACAAACAAGGAAAAGGGAAGTGAGAATGAAGCTGAAAAGCAGTAATGTCCAAATATCTTTGACACGGACGCCAGCTTGGTATTCATGTGATATTCAGCACAGAAGGTCCTAAGGTCTTTTATGTTGTGCTGTTGCAATACAGATATGTGAAATAATTGTCTTAAGAATTTTTAAAATCTCTTACATGTGTTAACTAGTTGTCATGTTGCTCTATAAATATTTTTTGTTGTTCTGTGTTTCTTCAGTTTTCATATTTTTTGCCTCCTTTGCAGTTTGAGGACCTCTGTATTTTCCTTTTATAATGTTTTTTAATATTTTGTTCTGTTTTGCTTTGTTTTGTTTGGCCTTACGTGGAGCACTGGGAACAGGCATTTGATCAAAGAAAGATGGGAGCAGTAGACGAGCAATGGATGTAGATAGAGGGGGAAAAATACAAAGATGATGCTGATTAAAAGGCATAGTAGGAAGAACCGTAGGAACTGCAAATTATATTCTGTTTTCTGTTGATACCTGCAGTTAATAACCCAAATCAAGCATGTCTGTCAAAGCAGAGAGTATCACAGCAACTACTATCAAATACTCTATATAACTGGAGAAACTAAACATAGCTGTAGCTTTAGAGTAAACTTTTTAAAGCTCCATATGCACTCTACAATTGTTTTATGACGAAACCAGAAGTAAAGGTTTTGTTCTTTAATTTCTTAGTATGTTGCTCAGTGGAATGATATGGGCATTATGTTAACCTTTCCATGCCACCCTTCCTTTTTTTCATCTTAATTTCTAGGGCAGGAGCCAATTAGCTAAGCTCACCAGTGTTTAGTGATCTAGGAATTGAAATGAATGAGTATGTGCTATGTTTTGTGGATGTGTTCTTGGTATAAACCTTAGTGTCCAGCTCTGTTAAGCTCCTGAAGTTATTTCTTCACCCCTCCTTTCCCTAAGTGACCATGGTGGCCATTCTCCTGACTAGGTAGGTACCTTGAGTGAATCTCTCTTCAGCCACAGCAATGGCTTGTGAATATTTGCAGTACTTGCTCTTAGCTGCAGTTTAAGCACTTTGTGGTTCTTTGGCCACCAGAATTAGTCTTGGAACATTTGTTCTTTTTGTGCCAGTTTGTAACTCATGCCAGGTACGCAGCAGCTCAGAAGGGACAGCTCACTCTCCCGGAGTGACTTCAAAGCGCGGTATTTATTTCTCAGTGACATTGCTTCTGCAGTGCGGCTGTTTGTGCGGTCTGTGGGTGGCTCTGGCAGCATGAGAGAGGAGCGTGGGGCCAGAATGAGCATCTGGGCTCAGACCGTGTGGGAATGCTGGCTTTGCTCGTAGTACCAGCTTGGGTCACTGGGGTTAGCTGAAGAACAGCTTCTCAGCCTATTTTTAACCAAAAAAAATTGGAGGAGAGATTCACTGGTGTCTATTTCCTCTACTGGGAAAGTGAACTCTTTAGGAGAATGCTTTTGTCTTCAATGTTTTAAATTTCTCTCCATTCTTTGCACCGTTCATTGATTGGTAAATGCAATTGCTAGCAATGGGCAAATGACAGAAATGACACTTATTTCTGGGTGGTCTATATTGCTTTTACAGCAGGTGTGGAAAATGTGTACTTAAAGATCCAAAGTGCTCCAAGCAGGTGCTCTTTTCTCAAGAGAAGAATGAAAACAAGCACTGAAAATAGTCCAGAAAAGAAGTGGATGTTCAGCAAGGCTTTCATTGTCTAGCAAAAAGCACTTGGAATAGCTTACATTTCTGTGAGCACCCTTGTTTAGTCTGTAGCTGGTTGTATTGGTGCAGATCTTCACGGGCGTGCTTTATGTTACGTGTGCAAGTTCTGCTAAATGTTCTGTGCCAAAATAAATTGTTAGTTCAGCAGCTCGTGCAGTGTCCTGGCTTTTGCCAAAGCACTGTAAATAAGGCTTTACGTACCGTTTGGTATTGTTTGGTACTGTTAAACTAGCTGTTTTTTAAAGTTGACCTTACCATCAATCGTTTGCTGCTCTGCAGGGACACAGCAATATTCAATCTGTATGTGATGAGATAGGTGGAGAAATAAGAGATTTGATTCTTTAGGTCAGTTGTTCCACGTACACAAAGTTTGAGTTTCCATGTGACACTTGTGTCTGTGTTTTAGTCTGAGCTGTTGTAGTGTGACATTTATGCAAAAAACTGTTTACTGCCTTTTAGAGCACGTATGTGCGTAGCTTGAAACAGGAATCTTGCTTTCCTATTTTGAATTTTGCTTCTGTGGCAGCAAATTGGCTTTTCCTTTAGCAGCCAGTATACCCACTCTCTTGTTTCCTCAAAAACCACATACCAGTAAACATAATACAAAACACCTTCAGTTCCTGGTTTTTCACTTGTGTTTTGTATATTATCAATCTAACCCAAAAGCTTAGTAAGCTTAGTACAAAACTCTTTTTTTTTTTTTTCCTTTTAGCTTTGATATGTTCTCAAAAAGCAGTTACCAGTGTCTGGGCAAAACAGTCTTCTGTTATAGTGCAGTATCTTAACTGCACCTGGTCTCTGCATATGGGGTGTCTTGTGGCATTATTAGCAGATTCCTTGCATGTGGAGATCTGATGCAAGGAATTCAGTGACTGAAATTGTGGCAGGTACAAGAGCAGATTGGGTCACGAATCAGGACGACTGTTCTCTGAAGCTATTTACCTGAGCCTGCAGGACCAGACATTTGAGAAAACTGAGAAACTTCTGCAACTGGAGGATTGTAAGAGGATTATTAGAGATTTGTATTTCGTTGGTCAGAGATGTGAGGAGTTGGAGCAACAGAGTGTTATTTTGTTGTGGGTATTTTCTAGAAATGAAGACTTGGTTTTTTTTTTTTTTTTTTTTTTTTTTTTTTTTTTTTTTTTTNTTTTTTTTTTTTTTTTGAAAAAGAATGTTTCATTTCTTGATTCCTGCATATGTTTCTAAGGTATTCCTTTATGAGGTTCTACCATACAAACGTAGTACATAGAAAATGATCTCATTGTAGACCTAACATATGCTCCCTTATCTCTGCAGCTATCATTTTCTGGCAGTGTATTACTCAAAAAGGCTTTTGTGCTTAGAAGTGTCATCAGAGAGAAACTGTGCAACCTCAAAGTCAGAAATATTTCTAAAGGTTAGATTGCTAAATTAGAATCTTCTTAAGAACACTGTAAGATTTACAAGAAAAAAGTCACAGACCTAACAGTTTGAAAGGCTATAAAGGATGATTGCCTGACTTTTTTTTTTTTCCTTTATGTAAAATCTGATTCATCTGAAACCTGGGTTTATCATGATCAAAATACTGTTTCCTTGGAAACATTCCATAAAATTAAACTTGTTTTCAGTTTGAAATGAAAGACTCAAACTGTCTATGGCATATTTTGAAACACTTAAATAGAAAAAAAATTAATAGCTCATATCTTATTGTGATTGTGTAGACAATTAGACTCTTGGATTACCATATTCCTGCAAAATTTTGGGTACAGATTAACTGTATGGAAGATGACATTTAGGCACCTTGTTAATGTGCTGTATTTCTGACCTTAAAATATAGCGTTTGGGAGGACAGAGTGGCAGTGGTAGGAGGACATTATTTGAACGTCTAGATTTGCAAGTTGGTCGATCGCAAAGCCTGTTAAAATGTCACTTAGTCTTAAAATCCTTACAGATTCTGCAGCTTTTCTTTTCTGCTTTTACCTTTTTGCTTATCTACTTATCTGGCAGTAAAACAAACAGCAGCCACCGACATATATAATAAAAGACATGTAACTGACATTTCTCAGAGTATGTATTTTTTCCCTTAGTTGTCAGCTGATGTGGTCAGGATGTTAGCAGTTGTTTTGTGGGTGTAAAATGTCTTTGCTTCGACTCAACTGCCTTAGATTTCTTACAGAAGATTTGGTAACTTAGGCTTTACCTCTGATGTAGAGTCATGTTGCTTTAGATTTGTAGCCTGTGAGTGGAAATATTAAATATTTCTTAAATATATTTTATATAGTATATTATCCAGATACCAGCTTGATTATTTTTTATCATTATCAAATATCATTAGCTCTCCCAGTTACACTATCTTTAATGTAGCTTGCAGGCCTAGGGAAAGCAGGGATTTGACTTTATGGACACTGAGCTTTCTTAGAAAATTCAGAGTAGAGGGGCTTTTTTTTCTTTTTTTTCTTTTATTTTTTCTCCTTTTTTTTTTCCTTAAGCTTATGTCTAAGTATTTTATTGGCCTTTACAAATTGGGTGGAATATTTATTTATTCTTTTTAGCAAGAGAAGTGAAGTTTAGCACTTGAATTCATCTTTAGCATTACTGTATTTTCAAAGGTACCTGTGATTTAATAGAATTCTTGAGATGTTGAATTAAGATTTTAAGGAGCAGGGTGAACAGTGTATAGTTATCTGAATTCTGGTTATCATTGTTGACTTCTACAATTGAAAATTTTATGTACGTTTTCCACACAGTGGTAAAAACAAAACAAAATGCCTTAGTTTCAAGTAGAAATGAGAATTGTAAGTCCTACATGAATGCTGTTCATTGTTATTCTTTTTCCATAGCTGTGTCCAGTTCTTTACTAGTTCTTGTTACTAATTTTTCTTTTTCTTTCCCTTTTTTTTTTCCAGTTTATTTTTGTATTTCTCACACTTGGGCGTCTTGGGCATCTACATAGAAGCCCTAGACCCCAGCAAAAATGGGTGAATTTAGCACTTTGAATGAAAAAACGCTTGAAAATTGTTACTGTGAGGTTGCTGCTTCTCATATTTCGTTGCAAGGAAGCAGAGGCTTTTCTGTCTATGATAGTGGAAAAACATGGTATCATTATATGTGTTTGGTATTTACTTTGTGGCAAGAAGCTGAATCTTGCTCTAATTTTAGACTTCTGTAGTTTTGAAGTATTCTGCAGAATTTGCAAGTGGCTTGCAGTTGTGGAGTGTCAGCTCAACGCTATGCTGAGATTTTACAATGAAAACCTGGAACTAGAGTGAACCCAATTGGAAAGGGAAGATAAAGAGTACTTGAGATGCTCTGGCTTCCCTGGCCCTTAATTCGCATTTGGAGAGACTTTCAATCCATGTTCAGCTTTGCTCTTTTATTTTAGCCTCTACTCGCTTGACTTCATGAATCCCGCAACTCGAGCTCGTTACACATTTTTATTTATAGCTTTATCGGCTACTTAAAGACTTGAGCGGTTTGATGAGGTGCTGAGTAGCTGCAGGGGTGACCAAAATGCCCCCCTAGGCTGAGCCTGGGTGTGGGCATGTCCAGGCTCTCCCACTGAGTATCACCTGGGCTGGGACACCCTCCTGTCCTGTTTTGGCATAAATGTAATCTATGTCTTGGAAGACGCTTATATCTGAAGGAAAATCCACTGTTTGCATATTAGTGTCAGCTAGAACCTTGGTGTTTTAACCTATGGTGATCAATTTCTATATAACCTTAATCCTGTATCTGTAAGAATACAGAAATAAACTTAATAAGTATGGCTCACCTTGAAAGACTTGCAGTTGATGGACTTGTTTCTAAAAGTTACCTATTTAAAAAAAAAAAATAATGTCCTTCAATTCGTTTGCAAGAAACTTTAAAGCAATTTGCAGCCTCTTCACGGGTCCCTCGGGTCAAACTCTCGATTTCCTCAGTAACAATTCTGCTTTATTGTCCAAGCTGAAATGTTGGGCTTTTCCACTTGCTGCTTTCATTTATAATTGTTCCGTTGACTCTGCTGTTGGAAGGGTGTCTCAGTAATGTAATTACCTCTGCAGAAGAGACTAATCCTTTTGTTTGTTGCCCTTTGCTTCAGCTCTGCAGCTACTTCAAGTGGAGCATCTTCTATATACAATTTTTGAGGTTTCAGTAGGTTTGTTGGGGAGATGTGTGTATAAGTTAAAAAATGTGAGAAAGCAGAAAGCCTTTTACACAATTAAGCATGTGACTTACATGATTTCCTACCCTGTTTTATTCTGTATGTAGTTAGTGTGTAGTTAACAAGTTAACCTGTACTTGCTGGCAGAATGATTCCCTAAAACTACATCCATCTTGATGAGAATCTCAAGGTCATATTTGAAGTCTTAAAACTGTTTCAGATTGGCACAAAGGCATATGTTCTGTTTCATACAGCTTATTTCACCATAGGTTTGTGTTAACCAGTTAGAGCCAGTGTCAAAATGAGCAGTATGTTTTGGTAAATGAGGAAATGTTAGGTTAGGTGATCTTTGAACACTTGCTTCAGTTACTGATTTGGATTTTTTTTGAGCGAAAGTCTAGCCCTTCATTATGCTGTCCAGCTTTTTTCTGTCATCTTGGGCATGAAATGACTTTTAATAAATAGATATAAAACAGATTTCACTGTTTTCAAGTAGTGTGAGTCAAGGACAAAATTGCGATGTTTGGACTTTGCAGTATTTTTTTTTTTCTTAAATAGTTAAAAAAATATTTGATGCTTTTTTTAAATGTAATCTTCATGAAGCTGACTTTTGGACTTTATTTACCTAGCAATTTGATTGGATTTAAGATTATTGATTGGTGCAGTTGCCAGCAGCTACATTGCCAACATGGACTAGTTTGCCAACAGCTCGGTAGGGCAGGCAGGATATTTCTGCAGGTAGCCTCGTGCTCTGTGCCCCAGGCCTGCGACTGTCTTTTTGACAAGGATACATTTTGCTGCGGAAATAATACAGGTTTTTGCATGTATTTTTTTAAAATAAATAATTTCAAGTTGTCTACCGAGGGTGATGGGGTGATGAAATTGCCTTGTGTAGGGTTTTACCCCTTCCAGAATGAGAAGTGGCCTTGGGTATTCCTCAGCCCCACGCCACGGGTTATCCCTGCCATCAGTGCTCTCTGCAGCTAACCCAAAATGCCTGAAGGAGGAGAAAGTTGTCCTGCAGAGAAAGGATCTGTCTCTAATAAACCATGTAAAACAGGAATGACTTCGCTGATCGGTTCCCTTGCGTTTATGCCAACGTTAAATGGTCTCTCAGCAGCTTAATTAGTACTTGATTAATCAATGGAGTTTCTTGGCAATATCCTGCACGTACACAGGTTTTTGTTAAGAGATAGATTCATTTATTCTTTCATTTTTTTACAGTTACATGGGAATTGGGCTTTCGGCACAGGGTGTGAACATGAACAGACTACCAGGTATGTTTTAGTATTTATTATCTGTAGTGCATTACTTATATTGCTTAATTTTGTTTGTTTTTGAAATGTGTTTGACTTTGGGAAGGTTGTGGTAAGTGCTAGTGAGCATAGCTCTACATTATATTTATTTATATGCATTATGTAAAGCATCTTAGTGTTACTTAAAATGCTATGCAGCATCTTTACACCAAACAAATATATTTTGAAATTTCAGTCATGGTTTCTGATAAAAAAGATGGAGCTATAGAACATTTCCTTACTCTGCAAAATGAATCTTAAATAATAAGGGTGAGCTGCTGTGATAAATTTTCTTGTCGAGCATAAAGTGAGATTTGCAGTCGCTTTCAGTAGCGTTACCTTTCCAGCTTTAATGGCCAGGCTGTGCAGGGAATTTTTAAGTGTTTGCTTTCAGTTCATTTAAATGATCAAGGAAGCTTTCCTGACTAGTATGTGGTATCTCTGTATAGTATTTAAAGATGTCCTCCATGTGAGCATGTTTATTTCAATTCATATTAGTAAAGGAGAGTGTTTTTTAGAACATGCTGCTATTAACCAAGTATAATGTTATGCTGAAATGATCTTAAATATCAGTATTCTTTCTTTTGCATTTTTAATTTCTCGCTCAGCTGCTCTGCTAGAGACCCTTATAGTAATGGCAAATTCCAGATACACTTATTAGCACATATAATGGCAATGAGTTATTAGTGCGTGACCTTCTTCTGAGTAAGATTTATGATGCAATGCAAATAATTTATCAAAGATACTATTAATCAATATAACTGAAATAATTTTTGGTAGCTAACTTACTGAGAGATACTTATTGTGTGTGTAAATCTCATGGATCATACTGACTAAGAGCCCACCTAAGGATGGAAATACTTCCAAATTAAACTAGTTGCTGCAGCTTGGCAGAGTTGTGTGGGGGAAACTCACAGCCCTCTTATTGTTAAAAATATGTAAAGTTGTCGGTATCAGTTGTCATACTCAGAATGCATATTACCCTATGAAATCTGAAAATTTGTGCTAAGGTTGTGCTTTTGCTCAGTCTTTAATGTCATGGTAATATATTCACTGAAGTCATATCCCTTAATCCAGACCCTTCAGTTTTCTCAATGGGTATGGAAATTGGATTGGAATTTGGGTTGTGGTTTCTTTGTATTATTTTGAAAAGGCATTTGATAGATCTCTTGGGAAGATACTGTAATGCATAAAAGTTCTCCTCTCTACTAAGTAGTTTTTACTTAGTACCGCGCTACAAAGAGTCCAGACAAGGATTTTTAAATGAACTCAGACTACAATTGCTTGCTGACTAATATTTCATTAAATGTAATTGTATGAAGCTTCTTAACTGGTTCTGCAGCTTCTTCCCCTGCAAAATGAGCACTATATTTGTACACATCTTGCTTTGCTGGCCGTGGCTTTCACGTCTTTGGGGCAGTTTTATCTCTTCTTCTTCTCCCCACTTTTAGCATTTTTGAGGCAGCGAAGCTAGTGGCTCTGTGGTCTAGAGGCAGCTCTTCTGAAGAGTGCTACTTGCTGCTGAGCAGTCATGAGGAGTAATCAGGAGAAGTGCCTTTCCCAAAACATGCCTGTTTGGGCTTTAGCCAGGAAGAATGTGATTATGACATACGGCTGCAAGAGTTTTGCAGGATGAAAGGGAGAACAAGAGGAATCGTCACCGCTTTACTGGGACGCGTCAGATCTGCAGATAGCTTTTCAAATTTGAATGTTGTGCCTGATCGTGTTTTCAGCATTGCTCATTTTGCAAGTTTGCTTAAAGAGAAAAGCAGGTCTTTTTCCTGACTTGCTGTTATTCGCGGGGTGCTACAAATGGAACTGCCTGCTCAGCCATCTTGATAGGAGAAGTTGTCTTTTTGTGGAAACACATTTGTTAAGAAATTTTAGCAACCAGAAAGCTGAGCATGTTAATTAACTTTATTAGCTTGGATTGGAATATACTCACTTAAAGGCGGACGTCTGAAATGCTCTGTTCCCTAGGTTGGGATAAGCATTCATATGGTTACCATGGCGATGACGGACATTCGTTCTGTTCCTCCGGAACCGGACAACCTTACGGCCCCACGTTTACCACGGGTGACGTCATCGGTTGTTGCGTCAACCTCATCAATAACACCTGCTTCTACACCAAGAACGGACACAGCTTGGGTATGGAGAAACACTGTCCTTAATGTTAGCGTTTTGTAAAGCTGGTGCTTTTCCGGAAGTTTTAGATCGGGAGCTCTCTTCCAGGTGTTTGGATAGGTCTTTTAATAGTCCTGTAATCTATGGATTAATTACAGAAGTGGGAAGAATGATTCTGTATGTTCCTTCTGCACATTTTCCTTGTGAATTTGGAGGGGTTCACCATGGCATCTTATTACATTGGATCTCTATTTATGAACTCAGGGCTACTGAGGGGACTAGTTTGATGCTTAAAATGTACAGTAATTCTTGTCAGAATTTGTACTGGTTAAGCCCAAGCCTGTGGGTTTGTTCTCCTTTATAAGTACATATGTAAGCAGGTTGGAGCAAGACTGCCAATCTGTCTTCTGGACCAAAGAGAATGGGGATAACTTTAAAAGTTGGTGCTGCTATATGGGGAGCCTGTCGCCTCCTCTACAACCTTTAAATTGAATGGACATTATTTTAAACATCCGTTAAGGAAATGTCTTTTGTATTCCCAGTCTGGAACCATGCATAGTTGAGATAAAGCCGTGAATTACACAGTTTTTCCTGAAATCAAGTCCATTGGGTCTTTGTGATGAATTTTAGCATTGCGCAGCATTGCAAGACAATTTTTAATTTGAAGGCTGGGATGGGAGTGTAGTTTTTTGATGCACTCTGTGATAATTCAGTAGCTGCATGCGATTTAATCAGCAAAGGCATATGTTGTGGGAAAAGAACGTCCATTTCCTGCATTAAGGATAAGCCAGAGCGTTGGGGCTTTGTGAATAGATCTTGGAAGTGCATTGGAAGAAGCGGAAAATTCCAAGGAATCAGGCTTAGAAAGAAAAAGAATTTTTTTCAGGGGTAATGACACGGATGATAGGGGAAGGTGGTAAGAAGAAGAAGAAGGTCTAGGTTGGAATGAAGTAAGATGTTATTGAGCTATGGACTCTTAAAATGAGGTCAATGATCTGTGTTCTACCACTTCCAAATACGAGGGCAGGTTGGTAACTTGTAAGGGAGTGACGTGATTTAAATTATTCTCCTCATTTCTCAGAGCAAGACTCAGCTCGCTCCGGCCCTGAGCAACGTGGTCTAACTTTGGAGTTGCACAGTCTTCTTCTTAGAACCAAGCTTAGATGCCTCCAAAGGTTCCTTCCGATGGAACCATTCCCTGATCCTGTTATGAGGCTAAATGTTCTTGTCATTTCAATGTGTACCTGGAGTTGATACCTTACCAGCTGTTAAATGCTGAGGGCAGTGGGACACAGTCTTCTCTATTGGCCCTATTCCAGGCAATACATTAAAATTGAAGATAGGGGTTCATGTCTCGTTTACCAAAGTGCTTAACTGGTGGGTTAGAGCTGAGAGTGGGAGCCAGCTGCTCCTGTGCTTGGAGCTAGTGATGTTTTGCCACAGGTAAGTTGGGTCAGATTCTTTTGATCAGCCCAAAAGCTCATGGTTTTCTGACTGTGCTTGGGGTTATGTGCATGGAAGAGCTAATAAGTAAGAAGGAACCAAGCCTCCTCCCTCCCTGGAAGCCTTCAATTGGATTGGATTAGGCCAACTGTGAAATAACACGTATTAAAATGCGTTCCAAAGGGAAGCTGAATGGCGTAGTTGAGGAGAGGCCAGTAAAATGGTATCTGTCATAGGGACAGCCTGACAAACATTTCAGAATTTCAGAAGGAAGCCGGGCAGCTCTTTGCTGTTGCTTGACTTCGCTAACTTGCCTCTCTGATGTGAGCTTGCCTCTGTGTTAGGGGGAAAAATCTGGTCGTCTTTCCAAGCTGTTGTTGCTACTCATTGTCCAAAATTCCCGTAAAATCATGACTTGGGACACTGAGGTTTCTTTTGCAGACCATAGATGTAGCCATTCACTCAGCTCTGTGTTTGACACTGCAGAAAGTGCTGGCAGAAAGAGTTGTGACCTGAACTTGGAGTGTACCTTAACCCTCTGCTTAAAGGGGTGGAAATTGCCACTTGATCATCACTTATCCATGCTGGCAACTGCCGTGGTCATTTTGGATGAGGATGAGTTGGATGTCAAAACTTCTGGCTAGACAGAGCAGTGATAGCTTGCAAAAAAATGGGGATGTGAAGAGGTAATAAGTAGAATGATAGAGTTGGAGTGAGTTTGGAAGAAACAGAAAGATTTAGTCAATTCATCGCTCAGACAGCAAAAATGTGAGTAAAGAATCCAGCCACTATTGAGATTTGAGGTCTTGCTGAAGAGTGAAGATATAGAAAGCAGGGGTGGGATTTAGGACAGAAGGTAAAAAGCTTTGTTTTAATCTTAAATTGGAAATGACATTTCTATAAAACAAATACAAGCTTGAAGAGAAGAATAGATTTGAATCATTGCGTACAAGTAAAGTTGAAGAAATATATGCAGCATTGAGATTTGAGGTCTTGCTGAAGAGTGAAGATATAGAAAGCAGGGGTGGGATTTAGGACAGAAGGTAAAAAGCTTTGTTTTAATCTTAAATTGGAAATGACATTTCTATAAAACAAATACAAGCTTGAAGAGAAGAATAGATTTGAATCATTGCGTACAAGTAAAGTTGAAGAAATATATGCAGCATTGAAGGAAATTCTGAAGTAATGTGTGACTGTTTGGCTGTCAGAAGTAGAGTTCCTCTTACTCGTAGCTCAAAGCTGTTCTTTCTAGATTCCTTTCCTGGATATGTGGATATTTAAATATGGATATTTAAGTTCCTGGATATGTGGAGGACTCTCTTATTCTTTAATCCCGAGTCAGCAAAATGACCTTCTGCGATTTATGGCTGGCTGGATGTTTGTGATTATGTAACAGGATATGGAACCACCTTGTTCAAAGACCAAAACGTTCCCATGTGGATTAGAGCGCCTTGTTAGGCTGGTTTAGAGTATTACAGATACGTAATCCTCCACGTAAACATAATGACTGCTTGGGAAGAGCCAAGAAAGACACCACAGACAGCTTCTCCATACTGAGATATGCAAGTGCAGAAAGATCTTTATTTTCTTTACATGTAAATACCCAAATTTTAAAGCTTTCTAGTCTGCATATCCATATGATAGTTCTGAGTTTTTGCCCTACTTTGAAAATAGGTGTGCCTTTGAATTAAAAGCATTTTTTGCCAAATGATGCCCTGTTTTACTTAAAAACAGCGGTACCCAGGCATCATGGATATCATCACACTTCAGTACTTATTTTTCAATGTTTGGGGGAGTTTTCTAGACAAATAATGATCTACTTTAGAAGATCAGGCTAGAATTCAGACATATGGAAACTAATCTTAATTTTATCTTCGTTACAGGCATCGCTTTCACAGACTTACCGGTAAGATAAGTGCATTTTCAAATGGCTGATAATGATGTGTAATATAAAGTGGTGTTTCACATGTATCCTGTGCTTGGAAACACAATGACAATCCGTGTAATATTAGATGCTTATCACCAATGAATGTTTGTTAATTCAAGTGAAGAGTATTTTGTTCTTACAGCAGTCCTCATGCAGGGATGGGAGGGAAAGTGTTCCTGTTCAATCAGAATTCCCTGAATTTACATCTGAAGTTTACCAGAAAGTAGTATATTCAATTACTTGCTGCTTGCTTTGACAGATGCAGGCCCTATGGCCAAGGTTAAAGCACCAACATTGTGCACATTCACAGAGCTGTATATCATCACAGTCACATATATATCATCACAGGAAAGTTGGCTGCTTCAGACAGTAATTATTTTAGCTCCTGCTTGATGGCTAGATTGCAAAATCTTTTTCTGTTCTGTTTATTCTATAACATGGAACATGTGAAAATATATATTTTTTAATTACTTTAAGACGCATAGATGCCCAAAGCCTTTTCAGTGGAATTGTGCTTAACTCATTCTGCACGTGTGCTCTGTGCCCGATGCTGCGCTTGCCTTGCTCTTCTGCTCCCCGTGGCTTCAGGTTTGCTGGGCCGGGCTGCAGCGCGGCAGGCGGCTCCGCGCGGGCAGCACTCGGGCACCGCGACATTTCCGAGCTGGGCTCCTCGCTACCGTCCACTGAGCAGCTTCTCTTGCTGCATTGCCTGGTCTAGACCATGAAAATGTTCATTTCTCGTTTCTTTTTATTTGTTTTTATAAGAAGGCTTTGTTACGGCTTTACCAACCAGAATATTCTTCTTGGCTTCACTGGGGTTCTGTGTTCCTAGTGACCTGCGTGTCAATGTGTTTCCCCCTGATAGCTGAAAGTCAGTTATATTAATAGTTACTATATGCAAATATGCTATAGTTAAGCATACTATATATTAATAGTATGCTTATCTGTAGGATGATCCTTTCATTGAAGTGTAAATCTGATGTATATTTAAATAAAAACATTCACTTTGCCGTTGCTCAGGTGCTACTCACGTTTAAGTTACTTCAATCCCATCAAGCAGATTTTACTCTTATTTGGCATATTTAAAATTTGCAGTGAGTCCTGATCTCCGAGGAGAAAGTAAAACTAAACCCACAATAAATGCTTTAAAGTCTTTTTTTAGATACAAGTCCAGGAATTCACGAGAACTTCAATGCACTGTCACAGTTCCTTTTAGGCGCCACACTGGACTTTGAGGCTAATGAGTTCTCTATCCTGTCAATTCTTACTGCTAAAAATCAGCGATGTTTTAAGTATTTCACCCCAAAAGGAAAATGGCCCACTTTGTAAGTTTAATTTTTGTTCTCTTTTTAAAAGAAACTTTAATCCAGCTCTTTAAAAAAGCATTTAAAGAAATATTTAATATTCTGTGTAATTGAACCCGAAGTTGTAAACTTGAGCAGTTTTAAAAAACTACATTTTCAGACTAGAACAAGAATTATCAGTAGGGCTTTTTTATTTCAAAGAACTTCGACCATTGGGAATAAAATGTATCAGTGCTTGTACTGCTGAGCTGGTATAAGTTCCTTTAACCACTGGACAGATGACCCAGTGGTGTTTCTTTCTACACAGCACTAGTAACATTGGGGATATTAGAGAGTTGGGAAAAAAATGGGGAATGGAGAATAATAGGAAAAACTAACCAAAAAATGTCTTGCAGCCAAACTTGTACCCTACAGTAGGCCTTCAAACACCAGGAGAGGTGGTGGATGCTAATTTTGGACAACACCCATTTGTATTTGATATTGAAGACTACATGCGAGAATGGAGAACCAAAATTCAAGCCCAGATTGACAGATTTCCAATAGGAGATCGGGAAGGAGAGTGGCAGACAATGATTCAGAAGTAAGGGTTTGTATACTGTTGTTTCAAGTGTTTGTCCTGGGTGAGTTCAGAGCTTTTCAAGGCGTCTTTTCTCTTTCTTGACCATGCAAATCATATTAAAAATTAGTGAGAATAGTTTCACTGACATCTTCAGAGTTATCTGTAGCATTACTTAAAAATTTGTAACAATGAATGTGAATCGTTTAAATTTGGGACTAATTTGGGTTGGTGAGATTAGAAAAAATGCCATGATCAAAGCTGGCAGTTTGGATACTTCATGCTCTGGAAATAATTTCTCTTTCCTTCCCGCTGTGGCACGCTGCCGTATGGGTTGGAAAAAATGGTCGTTTTTGCTTTGTGTTTTTCACTTCAGTAAAAAGAGTCAATCAAAAAAAAAGTTTTATTTCTATATATACAATGAAAAATAAAGAATAGTTGGAGGTAATATTGTCATTGGTCCTACCTTTGGGTAATGACAAATTTATAGAAATTCGTCACAATAGACCTCACCTTTCTGGTGGAGGTTTGTTTGTTAGTTTGTTTTCCCACAGCATTTTGGAGAAGATGCTGGCTCGCAATTAACCAATTTGGTTTTTTTTTTTCTGACTGCTTTAGAAATGTCTTGACTTTCAAATAGAATTTAATTAATTTACTGTTTTTTTCCAGGAAAGGAGTCTTGCATTCAGGAAGTCCTCTGCTTCTTACCTGCTGCTAATGAGCGTTTCTGAGCTTTGTTTTTGTTTATTTTTAGAATGGTCTCCTCTTACTTAGTTCACCATGGCTACTGTGCAACAGCAGAGGCATTCGCCAGGTCCACAGACCAGACTGTGCTAGAAGAATTAGCTTCCATTAAAAATAGACAAAGTAAGGCTGTAAAGCTCGTTGCATCCTTTTCCTTTTGCTGCTTGAACACATTTAACCTGCCACTTTCTCTTAAACACTTTTTGTAGAAATTTCTTCCAGCATTTCTCTGTAGTCCAGTTCATTGCTTTCATCTAAAATTGCACATTTATGAACGATTAAGATGAACTTCTGCATTGATAGTTTTGGGATTTGTTTAGCATAGAGAAATGTGGAACGCTACCAGTTGTGTGTCTCTTGAATGGAAAATGGTGATTTGTCTTCAACGTGTCTAATGTCTTCTAATGTCTCCTGAATCGTGTTTGTGAGAGCTAATGGTCAGTCACGAATAGGAATGCAAAGTATAGTCTTGACAAAAGTTGAGACTTTCAGCTCAACTATGAAAAGTAGTAGAGTTTAGAGAATATTTCTGTGTCAAAAAAAAAGTTTTGTATTTTCAAATCCGCAATTGTAAAGGGGGGAAAAAGATGAGGGAAAAATAACTTTAATTGTTGAGTTCTGTTTGGCAACCTGATTAAAACGGTGCCTTCTCCATTCACGCAGGCCCCTGCTGCAAGAGCACGGGCGTTTCTGTGACTGTGGCACAGAGCAAATTGGGATTTCCTTGGTCAGAATTGAACCTGTGGGGATGGGCTGTTATCTGGAGGGTCTTGGGTGACCCTAGTTGGCCGTGTGCTTATTTGTAGTGGTATGAAAATGAGTCTGTAATCTTAATCCAGCTCTAAAGGAGCAATTTGAGTCCAAGGTAGTTAGACCCTGGCACTAAACAACAGTATTTAATGAGGAGGCCTTTAAGTATTTGTAGCTGAACTGCAGATTTTTTAAGTTTCCCTGGTGAACGTTTTAAGGAATGGTTTGTGGTCTGTCTTTACACTTCTTTTTTTTCTAAAAGGGAAAACCTGTTGATTGATGCTTGCAGTGTCTTTAATCATTTGTTTATATGTGTTAATCCTTAAGATGTCCTTTTAAACTGATGTTGTTTTTGATGAAAAGAAATTCAGACATTGTTTTTGGCAGGATGAATGGAGAACCCATTGAAACAACATAACAGCTGTATCCAAGTTTACTAGAAAAAAATCCTAATCTCTTATTTGTTTTTTGGTGAACAGGAATTCAGAAATTGGTTTTAGCAGGAAGAATGGGAGAAGCCATTGAAACAACACAACAGTTGTATCCAAGTTTACTAGAAAGAAATCCTAATCTCTTATTTGCATTAAAGTGAGTCTTCAAATTCTACAGATGTGTGTTTATAGATGACACAGTACCTCTGGGACTAGACAGTTACTCATTTAAAGCTTTCGCAGAAACTTAAGCAGCATTTTTAGCAAATGTATTTAGTTCACTTTTTCTTTGTGCTCTATTTGCTACATACTCAGTTAGGTTTTGTCATTGAGGTTCTATGTTTTGCAGCATAATTTCCATCTCAGTGCCAAGTTGTCCTCTAGCGCTGTTTTAAAAATCATGTTTAATACATATAGAAGTTACCGCATTTGAGGCCTTTGAGCCCTGTCGCGTGAGCTGGTCCCTTCCTCTGGATGCCTGGCTTTACAGAGCGGGTTAAATCAACGACGAGCTGTTTCGAAAGCTCCTTCCCAAAGAGCTGCCTTGGCTCCCCAGCACACGTTCTCCTCGGCTCCTCCTGGCTTTTCCTGCATGCCAGCTGCACTGCTGCTCCAGAATTTGGTATCATGTTGTAAAATCTGGTGCCAAACAAAAACAAACTGTTAGCAAACAAGGGCACAGTAATACGATGTTATGTACCATTTGGTACGGAACTTAGAAGGTAGATTATGAAATCTGTCGTACTCGAGTGCGGAGCAGAATTCACACGAAGCTGTTGTGAGTTTTATCACAGAGCTCCTGGGCCTTTTCACATGAACCTCCTCCCGGTGAAAACCAGGACCTGTTGTTCAAACTGTGCTGCTTTTATTAAGACAGTCCAAATCTAAACATCAGGCAGTATTTCTGAATTTCATCAGAGTCCATAATAAAACTCATATAAAGTAATTTGTCAAAAAGGAACAGCCTCTAAGGGGAAGGTTTGTATATGAGCTTGCTTTTCTTTCGAAACTTTTCCAGTGCAGATGTTTAATGTTAAGCCTCATCACTGTAACACTTACCGTTCCAGACATTTACTTTGAGAGAAATGACTCAGGACTGCATAACTTCATATCCTTCTCAAGGAATAACATTGCCCCTGCCAGTAAAACAGAACAGTTTAAAAAAAAAAAAAAAAAAACTTTACTTTTCTGAGGGCTTAGCTTTACTGCTGAAATCAGGCCTTGAAGATAAGGTTCCTGTTTTTCTCCCTCGCAAATTTATCAATTTTATATTTTGACCAAACACTCTTAAGCTTCTCGAAGATTGGGTCACTGACATGCAGTATTTGGGGTTTTCTTAAACACTCCTTGCATATTTTACACTAAAATAATTGCTTTCATTGGTGAGCGGAGAGGCACGAGTGGCTCGTTGACCTGACTGCTCTGTCTTTTGTTCAGGGTGCGCCAGTTCATAGAGATGGTGAATGGGACCGACAGCGAGGTGCGGTGTCTGGGAGGCCACAGCCCGAAATCCCAGGACAGTTACCCGGTTAGCCCCCGGTCATTTAGTAGTCCTAGCATGAGCCCCAGCCATGGAATGAATATTCACAGTTTGGCAGCAGGAAAAGGGAGCAGCACACACTTTCCTGGTAAGTTGCCTTGGAGAATGGACCACGTATGTGGGGCTTTGTCTGTAATTGGGAGTCCTGGGAAGAGTTAAATACTAAACCTTAGAATCACAGAATGCTTAAAGTTGGAAGGGACCTCAGAGATCATCTAATCCAACCCCCCTGCTCACACAGGGACACCCAGAGCACATGGCACAGGGCTGCATGCAAGGGGGTTTTAAAGATCTCTGGAGAGGGAGATTCCACAACTTCTCTGGGCAGCCTGTGCCAGGGCTCTGTCACCCTCACTGTTAAGAAATTTTTTCTTAAGTTCCTGTGGAACTTTTGGTGCTTCAGCTTGTGGCCATAATAAAGGCTAAGTCTTTCAGACTGATTATTGGTTTTACTTCAGAATTGAGGCTGAATTCTTTCAGAATTCAGAACTACTCAAAAAGAGTATTTTTAACGATGTAAAATACGTATCCTCAGTCGCTTGAGAAATGGGAAGTGTATAAATGGAGTCAAATCTCTCTTGCATCTGTCCTTGCTTTTACTAAGCATTTGCAAGGTAGGATTTTATAAAATGCTTTTAAGGAAGGATTGTGTGTGTCGGGGGGGTTCCAAGGTGAGCGCCTGTTGTCCTTGGGGTGGGAACTTGTGCTGCAGGCAGAGTGATGTAAATGCCATAGGCTGTGTGGGGTGGCAATCGGGGACATGTCTGAGATGTCCCCGAAGGCAAAAAGGGCAAATCTAACAAGCCCTCCCTGGGACCTGTGTCTGAATTAGCAGATCCTGGGCAGCTCTGCATTGGGATTTGATGCAACTGGGAATTACACGTTTGCTTCAAGTATCAGTTTATTCATCATGTTTTGGAAAGGTCGGATGAGCTATTAGGCAGTATTTGAACAATACAGTATAGTTTTATTTAGCAAAGCATAGTATTAGCAATTAAAGTAATTATATAGGGGAGAGGGGATGCTATGTAAGTATAGCAACATATGAAGTGTTTTCAGCGCTGAATGTTATTTTCTATTGATCAGGGGAGTTATATGCTTAAGAATTAGTAAGATGAATGTCTACTTCCATTCCTAAAGGTTGCACTGGACGAGACAAGATTTTGCAGGAGTGGTGTATCCCTTCTGGCTATCCAGTTCTATATTCTCCAGATACTTACGCCCGTTTCACTTGCACAAATCACTTGTTACAGATGGGTTTGTAAATAATTACAGTTGGGTGAACTTCTTCCTTTCAGGTTTTGAAAGTAGTTGCAGTAATGGAGTAATATCCAACAAAGCGCATCAGTCTTACTGTCACAGTAAACACACGAGCACCAGCTTGAATGTACCAGAGCTCAACAACATAAACGTATCCAGATCGCAGCAGGTTAACAGCTACTCCAGGTGAGTCACGCCCAGATGGTCCCGACTTACCTCCGTGCTCCGGTTCCCCTGGCTTTGTAGAGCAGACGGGAGGGCTCAGTGGGATGCGACTTTCCTTTGGAAGGAGAGTTGAAAGGAGCACCGGAGGATGTAGAGCCCTGTGGCTCCTCAGCTCCCTAACGCACTCAGGCCAGCGGGGTTTGTGGTAAACGCACTGCTGTGTGTTCCTGCTTGCTTAAAAGAAATGCAGGAGGCAAAAAAAAATTGCTTATAGCAAGCCATGGCCGGGTATGAAGTTGTATAGGGGAGATGAACGAGCTCCTAAGCACTTGGGATTTTAGTTTAAAACACTGTCAATAATTTTAGTCCCTTGAGAACACACTGGTTTTTATGGAAGGGGAGTAGCCAAGAGTGCTGTTCTTGCAGGAGTTACCCAGTGCTGACTGAATAGGATAGGAAATAGTTTGGGTAATGAGAAGCTATTTAGATGCTCTGCATTTGCAGCCATACTTGCAGAGTAAACAAAATCAAGAGGCATGTGAAATATGGACTCTTCCATTTCATTCCTAGCAAGAATTGTTTGCTTAACTGCAATCACTGCTGCCTGTGCAAACCCCTTCAATTCGGAGAGTAAAATAAATATATTAATCTGGGCATCATCACCAAGCTGTGGCTTGCCAAGCCTTTAGGAAGTGTGATGCTCTTGATTCTTGAGCACTACTGGGCATGTGTTTAATGTTTCATCACCTGAAAATGTTGTTTTTCTGAATGTTAATGGTGGTTGGGACAGCCTTAAAATCCGTGGTGCTCTGGTATTACTGCTCGTAATGGGAAAAATCTGTGATCTAGCCTGGCAGTATTTGAAAGCAGGATTTTGTTAGCCAGGATGAAGTTCTGTGCTGAGGTTGCAACAAGAATAACCCTAAGTGCTTGGGTATGGCTGAAAATTGTTGTGTATTCCTCTCTTTGCAGCAATGATGTAGACATGGAAACAGATCACTACTCCAATGGGGTTGCTGAGACTTCATCCAATGGCTTCCTAAATGGTAGTTCTAAACATGATCACGAAATGGAAGAATGTGACACAGAAATGGGTCTGCAGTGATATTTCTTACATTTTTATTAAGTGATGGCAACAAGGTTATGTTTTTACTTGCAATGCTTCCCGACTTGAAAATTAGGGGTATGAGCTGGGAGCTTAGTTTTGTCTTGCTGCTGTTGAATGTCCATCTTTTAACACTGATTTAAGGGGAACTGATGTTTGTGTGACCGCAGGGGGAAGTAGACACGGATGCCACTTTAAATATCCATGAGTTTAAGAAAATACCTTTGAGGTCATTTGACTGCTTTAGGACACCTCAAGGTGTTAGGGCTAACAGTTGCTTTTCTGTCTTCCTTCCATCCTTTTATCACCATCGTCCTCATGGCATCCTAGCAGGTGCCAGTAAGAGCTGAAACTCCAAATCACTTCTATTTGAAGAATACAAACTCTGTAGGCGTTAATAGGGAATGCTCAGGGAAAAATAAGTGATGGAAAAGATTGTTTTCCACCAAAGAAATGCCCTGTTCTGTATCGTGCAGCTCTAAAATCAACCCCATTTAACTTGGGCTGTTTCACGCTCGGTCTTGCTGTTATGTGAGGTGTTTATGCAGGTACCCTGTGTGCCAGGACACCTTGGCCAGAGACCCTACAGCCCTCCCTGACCCCGATGCGGTGGGTGGCCCCGCGGTGCTTGTTCCGGGCGGGAGCGCCTGCGAGGGGCAGAATCCAGCCTGACACTTCTGCACTTGCAGAGCTGCCTCCGAGGTGGCCTTAATGGGGCCTCGAGTCTGCAGGCTGCTGGAAACGCCAGCCTTGGGACAGCTTCTAAGGCAAACCAAGTGAAAAATGACTATTCTAGTACCTGTTTGAAATAGTGGCCAGTACTGTGCAGTACAGCAAGGTTAAAATGAGAAGGAGGAGCCGTTCTGTACCGCAAGGGTAGATGAGAATTCTGTTAGTGCTGTCGATGGGGGAAAGGCAAGGACTAGGTAAATCTCTTTCATACAGGTTACTTAAATTGTTGGAAAAGGTTTCTGAGAAACCAAGGATTGATATACTGTTCACAAACTATGAATATCCTCTGAAATCACTGGCATTTGTGAAATAACTTGGAAATAATGAAGTATACAGCAAAGAAAGTGCTTCTAATCTTCTCCTAGGTTACAAAGGAAGTCTTAAATATCCAAGTTATTAAGCAAATGCATTTTGCTAGGAGCATGGACTGTATACTAGATCATTTGGGAAGATTTTATATACCTGAATAGCTTTTGCTCGTGGCTTTATAGCAGTGTCTGTCTGGGCAGTTTGGGCAACTGAAGTATTTCCTTATTTTATCCTTGTTTTCCTTATTTGGCAGCTGGTCTGCCATGGAAGTGCCCTGCCAAACAGCTGAAAAGGTAGCTCAAACTGTGGGCACCTCTAGAGCCAGGGAGCAGAGGCTGCTTCCCAAGGAAGCTCTGCCTGCATGCAGAGCTGCCCCAGGGAAAATAAATAAATAAATGCACACCTCCTTAAGCCAGCAGTTCTTTAAAACAAGAACGCTTCTCTCTGACATCTTGGTTTAGCCTGCAGTTAATTTAAAAATAACCATGACCAGACAAAAAGCCCCTCTACAGCATCAGGAGCCCGGCTTTGCAGTTAACAAAATCCCCTAAGCTACTGCTAGTTAAGGAAGGGGCCCTGTAGTGCCCCATTTTGCCACGCTCGCTGGCTCTGCGTGTTTCCGTCGGAGAGAGCCGGTGTGTTCTGGACGCAGCCGATGCCGTAGCCCCCCTTGGCCTTTGCTGCCGCCGCTCTTCGTGGTGGTGACGCCAGTGTCGTTCTTGCAGAAGTAGATTCCAGCCAGCTACGGCGCCAGCTCTGCGGGGGCAGCCAAGCGGCTATCGAGAGAATGATCCACTTTGGGAGAGAGCTGCAAGCGATGAGCGAGCAGCTCAGAAGAGAGTGTGGCAAAAACACGGCGAACAAGAAAATGCTGAAGGTAGGGCCTGCTGCGCCGGAGCCCCTCCACGCGCTGCAGGAAGATGTCTTCAGGGAATGAGGACTGTCTATATAAATATATATATATATTGGGGGCTAGTAAATACACTTGACGAGCCTCGTCTTTCCACAGGATGCATTCAGTTTACTTGCGTATTCCGATCCCTGGAGCAGTCCTGTGGGAAACCAGCTTGACCCGATACAGAGAGAACCTGTGTGCTCTGTGCTCAATAGTGCAATACTAGGTAAGGCCGCGGGGCGCCGTGCGGGGACAGCTGCCCGGGGCTGTGGCGTGGCACTAAACTGAAGCCTGTTGAGGGAGCTCAACAGTCAGTGGATGGAAAATGCTTTTTGTTTTCAAACTACTTGGTGCTGTGCTCACTGCTGGCGCCTTGTGGGGAATCCGAGCATGTCACCTCCCTGCCTGAAGCTGGGGTGAGCTGTGCAGGCCAAGGCAGGGCTCCTGGCCTTACTCGAGCAGGCTTAGCCCTTAAGCCGGCTTTGCGCTGCTCTCCCCGCACAGCGCCGCTGCTCTCCCTTCTCTTGCAGAGACTCACAACCTGCCAAAGCAGCCGCCGCTGGCGCTCGCCATGGGGCAGGCGTCGCAGTGCCTGGGCCTCATGGCGCGCTCGGGCATCGGCTCCTGCGCCTTCGCCACCGTGGACGACTACCTGCACTAGCGGGGTGCCCGCGGCGCGGCATCGCGCCGCTGACTGGAATCGGGGGGTTTAATTATGTACTAAGGACGAGTCTGTCGCTTTATGTTGCTTCCTAGTTTACAGCATGATGCAAAATGATTTCTAACTTAGCGTTAGGAGAAAAATTTCCATCTTCAAACCTCTTGGGACAACTAAGAGTCAAGAGTATCACTGATAATGTCCGGCATCCAGATTGACAATTACAAATCCTTGAAACGATTGTCCAAAAACAAACCAAAAATCCTGCTGCTCCGGGGCGGGGCGGGAGACTCCAGGCGTGGATGTAGTATTAGCAGGCGGGTGACGTCAGGGCCGAGCAGGACGACTTGCCAACCTCCACCCCCATTGTTACATAGTTCAATCAGTGTAATTTGCAAAATGCATAAACACCTGATGGTTTGGATATCTAGTGTTGATGGGAAGAAATGATATTTTTTAATGTGTACTGTAAAACTTGAATTACTCAGGAGCTGAGTGAATATGTTTGTTGCTACTTACAATCCCAACCTGTTGATCTTAGTAGTTTTTTTGTTTTAACATGGTCTTTTCAACTTTGTTTCCTTGTTTAACTTCAGACAGCTTCTGTTGTGTAGACTCACCAGTTTAACTGTTGTATTATAACAGTATTACATGTCAACACAGTGTGGTTATGACCTATTTATATAAAAACCAAATATTTAGTCAATTTACAGTCTTAATTTAATCTTTGTACACCTTGCATTTTTAAAAGTGCTTAAATAGTACTATATTGCAATAAAATGTAGTGATACCATACTTAACCAGCCATTAAAAATTTACTTCTACAGCTATGGTAGCATGGACTTGTATGCTACATTCTGTGGGGCCTGCAGCTGCACCCTAGAACGGGGCTTCTCCCCCGGCCTTGCAGCAGTGCAGGGGGCCAGACCCCAGCCACCTCTTGCCTCTGGTGGCTGCATGCAGGCGTTGAGCTCAGTGCTGAGCTAGGGCTTTAGGGTGTTCTTGCAAAAACAAGTGGTGGTGTTGCTGCTGCAGGCCCTGCAGGGAGCTGCGGCTGCTCCAAAGCCCCCAGGCCTCTCCTGGCACGGCTGAAAAAGCAGGAATAACGTGCACGAGGCAGTGTGTACAAAACGATTCCTCTTTATTCTCTGCCCGCTTGCCCCTGAAGGCAGCTCTCTCCCGCTGCTCTGGCAGGGAAGGGCTGCTGTGGCCCCGCAGCCGCTGCCCTCCCCTTGTCTCAGGGGGAAGGGGAGGCAGTTGCCGCAGGCGCCACTCGCTGCACCCCAAAGCGCTGCAGAGTGCAGCAGGAGGGATGTGAAAAAGTCTCATGAGCAGCAGCTGCTGAGATGTTACCCCTCAGTACAAGGCCCTGACAGCACCCCCTGGAAGAGTCATCTTCACACAAGGCTCTTCATGTTTGCTGCCAGCCAGCACTTCTTAAACTTGGCTGCTTTCTGCTTTTTTTCAAGTCCTTAGAAAAGAAAGACTCGAGCTTTTTCTTGGAGCAAAGCACAGATGACTGTAGCATTTCAAGCCCAAGCAAGAGCCTCAATGGGGAAGTAAGAAAGCAGAATGTGGCTACCAGGAAGCACTGACCAGGAGGGCTAGAGCTGATAGACGGGTCTGTTGTCATTATTATAGTTTTGCAGTTTTACAGGGAGAACAAGAGCTATTTTTGTCCCTCTTCACACAGAACTTCTATGATCCTGGTGTTGGTGCAATATGATACCTACTTAAAAATATATAAAATAACTCAGGAGTTTATAAACTCAAGCAACACTCCCTATGCTACTGAAGTAGGCAAGTACTTCTAGCCCAGCTGCAGCTGCTTCTCAATGTAGGAAGAAGTAGGTAAGGGGCTGGGTGGCTCTGCACATCCTCCCTCCCTGCCCCTCAGGTGCGCAGCAAGCCACAGGCCCAGAGCAACAGGAAAGTTGGGAACAGGTGAAAAGGCAGCTCGAGGCCCACAGCCCTAGGCAAACACTCGCTTGCGCTTTTTACACTTACCCCAAGTCTTGTCCACAAACTGAACGGCAGCCTTTTTAACTGGGTTTTTCTTGTTTTCAAGTGAAAAAAACTCATTTGCTGAAAGGGAGATGAGTTCCTAGTGAGGTTAAGCAAGTCCCCAAGGTTACCAGTGGCCCGGGCAGACGGGAGGGCCGTGCCCGGCCCTGCTCACCATCCACGCGGTTGGAGCCCGGGCCGTAGAGGTGCTTGTACAAGAAGGCCTGGGCCGTCTGCTGGTGGAGACCCATGCCGGGCTCGTCCTTCAGGCGCACAGCCCTGTAGCTGCCTTCCAACCTGCTTAAACCAACCACCGCATGTAAGTTCTGGCAGCTGCTCAGGAAGCCCCAAAAACAAATTCTCTAACTTTGGTATTGAGCGCAACAGAGGGTTTCTAAGCCTGATTGAGACTTAGTACCAGTCCTGCCCTGGAAAGCTTGGAAAAAAAAGCAAACCCAAGGCTAAGCCCTTGCCATTACTGCCTTGAGTTTGCTAGTCTGTTAGCAAGGGTTCCCAGGAGTCTGCAAGGGGCCCTGGAGAAAGCTGCCCCTCTGGAGGCGCAGCAGACACAAAACACACGCGCCTCCCCCAGAGGACATGAGTCTGGTGTAAGAGACCCTTCATGGCTGTGCTCAGGCCTGCCTGCATCTCATCCCTGCTCCAGGAACACGCCCATAATTCCTCTTTTCCACGGCTGAAAAAGAAATGTGGCATTTCTGGTCAGTAAGGAAAGCTCTCTCTCACACACACACACGCTCGGTCCTTCCGTGGTGCTGCTACTGTTGCTTAAACTTCTAGGCACACAGCAAGAAGCAAACAGTACTGAAGTCCAACACACACAAAGAGTTCATCTTTGCTCCTTTTCTTTTAAAGTTATAATGTCTTTAGCAAGCTTTGAAATTAACTAATAGTAATTTGATTAATAATCATTAAAGTCCTGTAATGAGACTTAAAAAAGTATTACCCAAAAATAAACTTTAGAGAAAAAAAACAAGCCACCTCCCTCACACACCCCAAATCCCCCAACCATGGGCAGTGGTCAGAGGACACCCCCCCCCCCCCCAAGCTGCTCTGAGGAGCTGGGATGGAAACGGGGCCCTGCAGCCTCCTGAAAGACACTGTTTTTTACAAGCAGGCTGCTGCAGAAGCGCATTAAAGGGGCCTTTATCCCACAAGAACAAGAGCGTGAAGAACATCAAGGGAAGAACAGAGGGGAGCAACACAATGATAAAGCAGCAACCCCCTTCTCCCCGCAAGCTGGAGTGCAGCAGTCCCGGGAGTGGCACGGGGACTCCTGCTTCCAGCTACCTGGAATCCTTGGGCTTGGCCTTCTTGTGCTCACCAGTGACACATCCCGTGCTCTTCTTTGCAAGCTTGGCTTCAGGGCGGTCATTTAAAACAAACACAGACACTTAATAGACATACACAGAAGAGCAACAGGAAGAGGCCCGGGGGAGACACCAAGTCAATCCCCAAGAGGGGGCTGCAAGGGCTACAACCCGCTGGCCTCAGAGAAGGGCTGTTACAGGAGGGGAAAGGACAAGACAGGTCCACAGGACCAGAGCTATTTGGCCTCCTTGCTCTTACACATTGACCACAAAAAAAAAAAAAAACCAACACAATCCCACAGAACACAGCAGCTACGCAGACATGCTAAGTGTCCACCATGGGCTTTGCTCTCCCTAGTAAATACATGGTGCGGAGACAAAAAAACACAGCAGCAGCCTAAGCTCAATCTCTACTTGGCCAGCATTTCCTTTTAAGAATAAAAGGGAAAAAAAGTAGCACTTAAACACGCCCTCTATTTTATTAAAGAAGGTTGGAATGAGAGAATTGTAGGAAAAAACGGCCAAAGCATTTTTTTTTTTTGGTAAAATATTTTGAAGAACAGGTCAGGAGAGCTTAAATACTCATGAGGCTACAGGAGTCTGTTTTTTCTACTTGAGGATTTGAATAATGTTACATAATTTTTACTGATACCATGAAATTACAGTATTTTTTATGTAAAAAAATATATATAATCTCCCATACAAAAGTAGTTTCCAGCTCTATTTAAAACCATCCTTACAACTTCATTGACTGGTAAAGACTTTGTATACTATCACCTGCTCATTTTTTTTCCTTATACATTCCGGGCTTAAGTGTGAAAGGCTCTGGAACCAGAGGTTGAACACGACCCCTACCAGCTTTGGGCTGGTGTTTCAGCATTGGGACAACGGGACAACCAGTATCTGTGCAGCCCGCAGCCCCCCAAAGGGCCTTGGCACAGACACCTCCCCCTCCGCAGCTCCCCGTACAGACCGGGAGCCCCGAGCTGCGGGGCAGGACTCACCTGGGCCCGCGGCGGGAGCGGCCGCCTCATCTGGCCTGCGAAGCGAAGCAAAAGCGGCGCGTTATTATCGCCCTGGCAGAGCGCGGGCGCAGCCAGAGCGGCCGCGGCG
>NW_020455721.1:2508581-2514549 GCF_003342845.1 Nothoprocta perdicaria
GCCACCGCCCGCCCCCAACGGCCCCGCAACCGCCACAGGGACACACGGGGCGGCAGCCTGCGCTCTGCACGACCGGCGGCGACGGGCCAGGCCTGCCGCCGCGGCGCCTTTATTGCCGTGCCCAGCGCGGGGCAGTTACAGTCCCACGGGAGCGCGGCCCTTTCCCCCTCCCTCCGCTGGCTGCCCGCGGCCGCTCGTGGCGGGGGCGGCAGCAGAGGCGGGCGCGCTCCGCTCCGCTCCACTCCGTTGCTCCCGGCCGCCGCGCTCAGGCGATGAGCTCCGTGTGGTGGCGGGCCAGCGCCGGCGGCAGCGTGGTCCCGCACGGGCCCGCGAAGTGGAACCTGGAAGGAAGCAGCCTCGTGAGGGCGCAGGTAACCGGCACACAGAGCGCTCGGGTTTTAAGTCATAGCCCTGAAAAGGCTTTTAGCCACTCTAGGAGACAGGGACAGTTTGGTGGCACGTAGGTAGGAGGGTGAAAACCCTGCTAAAGAGCCGTGTCTCTGGTTGAAAACCTTTGCTGTGAAATAGTAAATTGGATTTCAGTCCTCTACACTTGAACATCATGCTTAAAAAGTATAGGTGTAGCTTCAGTGTAAGTTAATAAATAATACTTATTAGCTAAAATACTATTTCCTAAGTGGTGGGGGAAGAAAGATCATGTTTGTTTTTTAAAAAAGTTCTAGGCATTTTAACAGTTCAATACAGGGTGACATTGAAGGGGAATGGGAAAACTAAAGGCCGTTAATTTAAAACTGCACAATGTTACCTGAATCTGTCTGTCGCGGGAGTAGCTTCCATATTAAATTCTGCAACTGGGACTCCTCTGCTGGATACCTGAGGGGCAAACATAGCGGCAGGATACACCACGGAGGAGGTTCCAACCTACATGGATGGGGGAAAAAAATCGTGAGCACAGCAGGCTGCTAGTTAAACCACAGAAATCTCCCCTCGCCAAGCCTGCCCAGTGCATCGCACCTGCGAAGCAACTACAGCACTGAACATGCACAAAGAACCCCAACAAGGTCAATGTATGTTTGGCATATGTGGCCGTATCAAATAATGTGGGAATCAGGAATTAGCGCTCTCTCAAATATAGTCTAAAAAGGCGTCTTCGGCTGTAAGTGGAAAGGAAGTTAAAAGAATCCCTGAAATGCACAGGGACCGACTTCACTTTTGGCAGCGTTTCAGACATCCTTCTGTTATTTGGGATTATTTTGTGACGGGTGCATAATAAATAAATTGTCACTCACTACCACGCAGAGGTCACACATGTCGAGCTCTTTCTCCACCTCGGCGAGAACTTCAGCATCCAGGGCTTCTCCAAACCACACAACATGGGGGCGGAGGAGGCCGTTGCAGCCATCTTCCTCGCACCTATTTAAAAAAAAAAAAAAACAAAACAGAGGTACAACGTTCTGCTTAGGACATGAATATTTTGGCTGCAAGAAGGCAGTTTTCCTCTTACCTTGGACATGTCTCAGCTCTCTTCACTCTTCCACCGCGCTTTCCACTGCCCCCTGTGTTCCCTAAGCTACTTGCTAGACAAAAGATAGCCATGGCAGAGCTGTTTTTGCACACGGCTGTACCTGTGTCCTCCTTTACCTGCTCCCAAGTTTCATGAAACTCATAGGAGCTGACTGCACTACACATCCCTGCCTCTGTTAGCTAGAAGAGTGGCCAGTGGGTTTTTAAGGAGAAAGGGAACTGACAGACGCATCACATTAGACCCATTTCCTTAGGAACCAGATGAAAAACTAGAGCTTCTTGATACAATAAAGCTTCTACCCTTCTAGAACAAGCGACAGGGCTTTTTTAAAGCCTGCAAGGGGTATTTGGCAGAAATAGCTGAACAGAGCATCACACGCTAGGTAACCAGAGGAAAACACTACCTGAGAAAAAGCAGCAGCAAACTGTGCAGCATGTAGCTCTTAATGCAGTTGTCTTCCTACCCCACATACAATTAAATCTGTTAGTTTACGCATTTTTAACTTGATTCTGGAGTATACAAAATGCCTTTTAGATCAGGTTCAGGCATTCAGTGGTTGGGACAAAGTCCCACACCTTACCCCTCTGGGGAACATGCCCTTCCACAACCATGGGAACAGTAATATAAGCCTTTGATGTGCACAAACTACAAAGAGATAATAGCAAACAATAAAGAGGACGATACCTACCGAGGAAGTTCTTCAACTGGAATTGCAGCATCTTCGATTTCAGGATCAGGAGCCCTAAAGTTACAAAATTGGAGTACGGATTCAGTCATGCAAAGAGCACTTGGTGTACTAATAAAAACTTAGCATTCTCTGAAGCACGCTTCCATCAAGTTAACGTCCAGTACCAGAACTCCAGACAATCTGATATTGTTTTAATAATATTGTGCTTATATTGGGATTATCATCGTGTTACTCATTCACCAGACCTGTCTTATGATATTCTGAGTTCTGATTGAAGCTACTAAACAGTTTACCTACATTTCAAAATACTCATGTAAATTTTAAAGCATGAGTACTAGTACAGGGAAAAAAAAAAGTGATTGGCTAAAATTCCAATACACTTCCAAAAGGACTCCTTTAGCACAGAGGATCAGACAGAATAGGAAATACAGATTTTGCAAGGCACATATTACCCTTTTCCAGCCAGTGCTGGGCATATGGGGCTCCTGTAATCCGCAGCCACGTTTCCACAGTTGGTGCATCGAGTTTTAAATAAACTACCTGAAATGCACAAATTTAAAGCGTCAGCTCTTAGGAATGAAGCACTTTCTCTGAAGCACAGCTCATGGTGCCACTAGGTCTTGTTTTAAGCCTGTTTTTTTCCTGCCAGTCCTGTTCCCTTCCCTCCCTCCCAGTCAGGCGGCACTGCCCTCTCCCAGGCCGGTTCTCACCATGGATTTCCAGCAGGTGCTTCGTGCCAGCCTTCCTGTGCAGCTCGTCGATGTTCTGTGTGATAACCACGACGCTCCTGCCCTGCTTGCTCAGCCGCCGCTCGCACTCGGCGATGGCCACGTGCGCGGGGTTGGGCTGCTTGCTCAGCATCACTTCCCGGCGGTAGTGGTAGAATTCCCACACGCGAGAGGGGTTTCGGGCAAAAGCCTCAGGGGTGGCCAGTTCCTGAAAAAGACACAACAAAAACATGAGGAAATCTCCCCTCCTCCCCATGATCAAGCCTGATACCGTATTGCCATTCACACCATTGCCTGGATAACAAGTCATCAAAAGCAGATTATTCCAACTATAAGTAGCTGACAAAATGTGGATGGCGAGCTCCTGCCTTATAAAGATGCCAAGTCCAACTGCCTTATTGACCAAGGAAGCAACCTGTGTCAATAAGGTGATACCAAACTTTTCAAGTGCAGCACATCACAAGGGAAGATGAAGGATTTCAGCACACGGCGTTATGGACATTGAAAAAGCCCTCGTTCCCACAGCAGCCGCAGAACTCAGCGGGGGGGAGACCCACACCTATCGAGGGTGCTTCATGCCTTGAGGCGGCCGGGTTATCCCAGCCCCTGGAGCTGCGTGCTTGTCGGATGCACAGGGGGTGTGCGGAGCTGCGCCGCGGGCACCTACCTGCGCTTGCCACTTCCTCCAGAGGCCCCCGGCACCCCGGAACGTGGGGACGCCGCTCTCGGCACTAACGCCCGCTCCTGTAATGATGGCGATGTGCTTCGCTCTGGCAAAGGCCTCTCGAAAATCCGCCATGTCTAAGCACAGGGGAGGAAAGGAAACAGCTGCTCAAACACGTGCCCTTTTGGGCAAGAGGCCGTTCAGCAGCGTATGCGCTCCGAAACGGCCGCCACCTGCGTACACCTTCCATGGCCTTAAGGTCAGAATACTATTTTTTTCTGAACTTCTGCGTGCTGGAATTAGAAGGGTGCTTCTTTGAGATGCTCAGGAATACTTACAAGCAAACCCATAGGGCAGTATGAATTGAACTCTGAATTTATTTCATGTTTGAAAGACAGAAATCTCAAACCCTGTGCTAGATGGTGCAGTACACCGGCCACAGCCACCCAACAACAGCTTGCTTCCCAACTGTAAGGTGAGATCCTGCGATAAAAGAAATTTTCAGTCTTTATAAACACTTGGTTACAAAGTATCATCCTGAGAATTTTGGTCATTTGGGAAAAGATGACATGGTGTCTTTCCCACTTTGTAGAGCTGAAATTGTATTTTCTATTCTTGGTATACATTCCCTATGGTTTTCCCAGTCTGGTAAATCAACATGAGGATAGAAATTTCTTCCCCATTCACGGGGGGGTCTAAGCACACAAAAAGCATCAAATAAGAGACAACCAGTCCCCCTTCAGTCTGTCTCGGATGTGATCTGTAAAGCAACGTATGTTAGATTCTCAGGATCCCGGAGCAGGCGGTGTTGGCCTCGGGATGGCCGAGTTGAGGTGAGGGCAGGTAGCTCCTGCCCACAGCACACTCACCAGGAAAGCGCAGCCAGGGTCAGGGCCATGGCCAGATGTGTTTTAAGTATCCCCAAGGATGGAGTCTCTGCCACTCTCCTGGGCAGCCTGCTCCCACCCTCAGGCTATGTGCCCATTTGGATATCAAGTTAAGGCCTATTTTTAATTAATGGACCATGAAGCTAAGGCCCACTTTTATGTTAACAAATAACAAAAAAAACCATTAATTGCTACTAGACTGTAACAAAGCTTGTAGTTACCCAACGCCCTGCTGCTGAGCTGTCAGAAATGCTTGAGGCCCTCCCTAATTCTTGCACAAATGTGGGAGTGGATTTTAATATCCCTTAGGAATATGAATATGAAAAGGAAGTGCAATTAACTTGTATACATTTATATGCATAAATATGAATACCATAAACATCAGTAGGCAGCCACTTTTACTACAGCTACGTGAGGGATTTTGGAACCAAACAGTTTATCAGAATGGAAAATAAATTTTATCATGGAAAATATGGAAAAACTGGAAAAAAATCAACTTAATGCTTTTTTAAGCTTTAAAACAGTCTACATTTTTTAATTAAACCACAGATGTTATCTATCACAGATAGCTGTGGAGCCTCAAACCTGATTTAGCACCTGCTTAGTATCCTGAAAGACAAATAAACGTCTTACTTGAGCTGGGACGAGCCATTTGGAGGCAGAAGCGCTGCTGCTTTGAAGGACGGGGCTTGAGCGCGCAGTGTGCCTGGGAGAGCAGCCTTCTCGTGGGGAGCTGGAGGAGACTCATGGGCCCCGCTTGCGCGCGCGCCCCTGGGAAGCAGGGCAGTGCAGAGGCGAGCGAGGCGGTCAGCAAGGGCTGCTGCGTGGCCTGTCCGCGCCGAGAGCGCCCGCGCGCTGCGTGGCCCTTCCCCGCTCTTCTCTCGGCCGAGCGAGGCCCCGCGTACGAGAAGCGCTTGTGCCCACGGGGGTTCGGAGCTGCGGGGCAACCGCACGGTGCCCTCGGCTCTTCCCTCCGTGCTGCAAAACGTGGATGTCTCAACTGCGAGACCCGGGAATGCAGCGGGCGCTTTGGCTTTGACCAGCTGAGAGGGAGCAGAGCAAAGTAGTTCTGCTCAAAGGCTGCTGAGCCCTTAAATACGTCATTTAGAAATATAAATAAACACCGCATAAAATGCAAAAATAAATACAGCAGGAATGCAGCACTCCTTAACTGCAGCATAAAAACACAGTGCTGCAATTCTTGTGCACTAAATTTTTATGATGCTTTTAAATTTTACAGAGAGAGTAACTTGCAAGGTGCAACTAATTCCACTTCAAAGCAAAAGCAGCCAAATATCCACGCGCACCAAAGGGCTTGGAAGGGCCGGAGCGGCCGCTGGCGGCGCCCGGCAGCTCGAGCGAAGGGCGCCCGCGCTGCGGCCGCGGGGAGACGCGTCCGCGCCGGCCCTGCCTGCCCGGGCCCTCGGAAGCCGCGCGGGCAGAAACCCGGCGCGGCCGCGGGGAACCCTCGGGAGCCCTTCCCGCCCCGGAGCGCCCCGCGCGGCCACCGGCACC
>NW_020455721.1:2514854-2638407 GCF_003342845.1 Nothoprocta perdicaria
CTGCTCCCCGGCGCTCCCCGGCTGCTCCCCGGCTGCTCCCCGGCGCTCCCCGGCGCCGCCGAACGGACTTACGCAACGCTGCATCGCCGTTCCTCTCGCAAAGCATGGACTCGCGCTCCCCGTCCTTACCGTGTGCAACCCGGCCCCGCTTGCACGTTCTGTAAGCAAGTACAAGGCCGCGGGGCAGGGTCTCACACCCCAACGAGCCGTCACCGCAGAGGGACGGGGCAGGGGCCACCGCTGGCTTCAGGCAGGGCTGCAGGGCGGGCAGCCCCAAGGCAAGACAGAAAAGTCACGGCAGGGGCACCAGGGCTGACCCCCGAGCACTGCCCCGCGCTTGTCTGGCCCAGGCGCTTGTGCGGTGACACGTGCCACCGAGCCACGCACAAGCGTATTGGAAAGGTGCGGCTTCTCCTGAGCAGTCTGAGCGCAGCACTAACAGTTTGCATGTCAGTCACCATGGCCTCTGCACACCATGTTACCAACACCACCAAGGCATTCACAGCCTTAAAAACAGCATTAAATAGAATAAAGCTTCCACCTTCCACTTGCACAGCTTTTATGAGAACAGCTGTTTTTAACTTGTTTTCTTGTAGGAGTGACAGAGCAATTGCTTTCATCCCTCCTCTTTCCTTCTCTGCCCTTCCCCCTGTTTAAGTGTCTTCAGTTCTTCGCAATAAATCTGAGCTATCAGAGAGATTTTCTTGTTTTGACTATTTCAGACCAGCAGCTCGACAACAGAACAGGTCCCTCAAAACGTGCACCCCGCAGAGGGCAGACCGAAATGCAGGGGCTGCCCCTGGGGCAGGAGCCCCGAGCAGCCTCTGATTAGGGAGCCAGAGGGACCGGGGGCCGTTAGAGACACGCGGTCACACGGAGCGGCCGGGCCGGCGCTTTGCAGCCCGCTCTGTGTTTGCTGCACTGTTCACGGGGAGGCTCTTTACTCACCTAACAGCATCTTAACCTCTGTCTTCAGCTGCAGGGAATACGGGAAGCGAGGAGAAGCAGTTGCCTCTTGGGGCACCCCAGCTGTTCCCGTTCCCTGACTCTCCATTCAAGCGTGCAGCTTGGAAGGAAAGCTGAAAGGTCAGTGCCATCTAATTTAACACCATACCCATCTTGATGATTAACATAACGCAACACTGTTTGGGTTAACCCATTCACTGAGGTGACAGGTTTGTTCTGCCAGCTCCAATAAAGGACAGGCTGGATTTCTGCCGTATTGTTCAGTATTACGGTTGGGGCTGGTTTACTTTTAAACTGAGGGCTTAGCACAGATTGTGAATCGGGCTCATTAGACAATGCATGTTAGATCATAGTTATGATAATATCTTATAAAAACAAAGAGAAACTACTGGCAGTTGGGAATGGCTGTGGCCAAAATTCACCGCATCCTTCAGTTGATTATGACATTCAACACCAATCTATTACTCAAACGTCGCTCATAGAGAAAAAGCTTCTCTCTTTAGGCCACAAAGTTTGAGCAGCAAATCAAATAAAATGCCGCCTTTTCCACAAGGCTGCATTGTTCCCATTAGGTGAGTTCTTCCTACCCACAAACTCACCTCAGACAGGACACGCTACCCTGGAGAGCTCACAGCCGCAGCGGCGTCTCAGGAAGGGCAGCCACGGCAGCGTGGGGTTATGCCGGACGCGCACAGCACAAACAGGCCGGACTGTTCGGGCTGCTCTGGCACTTACCAACGGCACAGCCAAAGCAGCACCGTGACTGCAGTGCTTCTGTGCGTAGGGTGCCAGGTGGGTACAGACACACACACACGCACCTTTGCCATAAGGAAAGGGCCCCAGTAACTCTCCAAACTGTTTATTCCAAGAACACAGCTGAGTATGTGAGAAGAGGCTGAATGGGTGCAGGTTTGCGCGAGGGTATTTTTAGGATGACCAAAGCGAGCACAAGAGCTAATTTCCCACACTCAGGGGGCTGAGCGTGGATGCTTGCAGTTCCCAGCTCACCCGGTTTCAGCACTGCTTCCCTTGGGGTGGTTTCCTGCAGCAGCAGTGTCACGCGTGCAGGGAGAGCAGCCCTGAGCTAGCACCTCCACGATGAGCAGAGCAGTTTGCTCCAGCAGGGCCAGGCCCGCAGGCAGGCAAGGGCGCTTTGCCAGAGGTGCCTCAGGGACAAATGCGCTTCATTCCGCCCCCAGCTGCCAACTCTGCTCTGCTGGGCCACTGCTTGATGCATTTAGTAACACACCCCGGTCCTAGGAACGTGTCCAGGCTGCCCTCCATGGACACCCCACATTGCAGGAGCTGCCCAGCTCCCCTGCCCCGCGCACCAAGGCAGGGAGAGCAGCAGCTCAGGAAGCGGCCCACACTCATTCCGGGCAGCGCTACAGGGAGCGATGCCCTCCAGCCTCCCCTGCCCCAAGCGCCGGCCCTCCAGCCTCCCCCTTGGAGCGCTGGCCCTGCAGCCTCCCCCTCGGAGCTCCCTTGGGTGCCCTCGCAAAGCGCCTTGAATCTGAGCATCATAAACCAGTGACAGGATGAAGTCGAGTGTTTCATAATGAAACCTCATTGTATCAAATACAAGCAGAACATTTTCTTTAAAATCCCAAGTAAACAGTCTGTATTCTAACACACAAAAGGTCTGTACCAATTAAATACAGTATGGCAGTATATAAATTACAGTTCTTTACAGTAAATAGCAAAATACTAGAGTCCGCTTACTGTACACAACAATCAAAGAACAAACAGCAGCTTTTCAGTAAGGTCCCAGGTATCTCACTCATTCACTGGCTAGGGAACACAGGACAGATACAGCAGGCCACTCACGTCACCCATTTTCACCGTGTTACTTTACAAATATCCAGAACGACTTGTACAGGCATCTACAGTATCTACACGTGGAACAACCTTCTTAGGAATTCGTGAGCACCACACACAAATCCCTCCATTATTCCCACTATTAAAATAAACTTTACAGATTAAGATTACTTGAGCAGGTTCTACTTCACCTTGATAACAACCAGCAAGTAACAAGTGCAAAGTCTGCAGTCACGATCCATTTGCTGCTGCTTCGTCTCCCACAGTTCCCCCCCGCCACCAAAACCAGAGCACAGAAGCCCCCCAAGCTGAGCCCCCCGGGGCCGTCCTCTCCTCCCCACACGGAGAGGAGAGGACACGCAGCAGCCGGCCGCTCCCGCGCGCGGGAGGCTACTTGGCACCCAGCTTGCAGGCAAAACACTGACCACGCGAGGATACAAACAGCAAACGTGACAGTCTGAAACAAGTTCTTTGGTAATTAAGAACAGCAAACCGTAGTGTTGTTTGTTTTTTTTCTCCAAATAGGGATTTACATCCTGTTTTTCCACAATAAAATATTTTCTTTGTTGTTTAAAATATATCTCCCAAGTTGTGGTGTAACAAACAGTCCCGTACCTCGGTTATCTACAGATCAGCTTTAACTCTATTTTAGTGTGCAGCCCCATCTGCCAGCGGCAGACAACCTACAGATACACATTCATATATATAATATATATATTATTTATAAAAAATAAGGGAATTAGGTCAAAGACTCTAGAGAGTACACATTCGGTACGGACAGATTTAAATGTACAATAGCTTCAAAAAATCCCATAGTTTCCCACACAGCGCTGTGTGTAGTAAGTGCAAAAATACTGCCGTTCAGTTAATCCACGATCTCCTGTTCTCCTGCTTCCTGGAGAAGGCGGAAGCGGCCGCATCTCCCGAGTGCCAGAGGGCGTCTCCGGCGGGCTTGGCGGTGGGCACGGAGCCGCGGGGCAGGGATCCTCGGCGCTTCTCCGGGGCGGCGGGCGCCTGCGGGCGGCCAGCGCCGCTCGCCCTCCTGGCGCCGGCGGGCGCTCGGCGGAGGCGCCCGGGCCGCACGAAGACGCCGTGTCGCGGCTTGCACTGGAAGTACTCGCGGCCTCGCACCGTCCCGGCGTGCTTCCCTTCGGCGGGAGGAAACACAGCGGGGATTAATCGCGGGGCACCGGCCGGCACCCGGAGCCTACAGCTACAGCACTAACATCCCCGCCTGCGGCTGGGCCCTGCTTCTGAGCGGGGAACCAGAATGGTAAAACACACGAGGGAGGGCAAACCTGCACAGCTGGGTTTGAATCGTGACCCAAAGACGATCCCTGTAATATTACTTGGGTAACTAAAGCTCAGAAGCTCAAACTTTGTTCGTTTTATCAAAGAAATCTGTCAAGCTCAAAAAACAATGACTTGTTACGTTCAAAACTTAGCTAAAATTTCAGCAGTGCTGGAAGCTACTAAACCACTACAAATACCCCCTTCTCTAAAGATCTTTTGTTTGGAGCACTTGTAAAGAGTGTTTGTTGCAGGAAACTTACTCTCACAGTGCCACGATTCCTCTTCTCATTCCATCAAATTGTAGTTTAAACATTATGCTCAATTACTAAGCTTCCCTCAAGTAAAAAATAAATTAGTTAACTAAATAAAATCTCTGTGAAAGCTCTAGGCAGCCGTGCAATCTGACAAGCTATTGCAGTTTCCACTATTGGCCCTGCCCATGTTGGTCAAAGTATCTGCCAGTTTTAGGTGTTTTTTTTTCCATTACTGTAAATAAATAAATGGGTATTGATGGAAACTGCCACTCAAAAGAAAGCATTATTCTGCACAACATAAGGAAAATAGGGCTTTCCGACAGAGTTTTGGAAAATAACTCTTTTTATCAAAGCACCTCTATAAACAGAAAGCCCAGAAAACCGATGCATCGGATGCCAAGGTAAGATGGAGATTTTTGTTTTATTTATTTCCCAGCCCTGAGGAGCGCAGGATTGTGGTGAAACCTTAAGCTAGGCCCCGGGTGCCCCCAGGAGCGCGGAGCACGTTCAGTCTTACCCAGCTGAACGTTTAGCTCGACGCCAATCCAGATTCCAGCTGAAAAATCCACCGGTCCGATGTATCTCACCGTGCCCATCTTATTACTTCCAACACAAACTTGCTCACCCACTGCCACCCAGCTGGGCAGGACGTGGGCCTGATCCGTGGGGGCACCTTCCTCGCCATCAGATGCATCCAAAGGATCCTTCCCGAGGAAGTCAAGCGTGGGAGCCTCCGGGCTACTCCGAGGCTCCAAGGCCTCCTCACGGCTTCCCGCGGCACCGCCGCCGGGATCTGCGGAGCCCGGTGGGCCCGGGTGGGCGCTCTGCTCCCCACCGGAGCCGCTCGCCCCGTTGGAGGCGGCGCCGGGACAGCCTGGAGGAGCTGTCGAGTGCTCCAAGTCCTTTCCGTCTTCGACGCCCATGAACTCGGTGAAGGAATGGTCTTCCAGGATGTCTGTTGTGTGCTCAACGGTCGCTTCACGCGTGGAAAACTCAACGGTACCACAGGGACTCCTGTCATTGGAGGAACCTAACGCTGAGAGCGCTGCGGCTGCGGGGAACTGCGGGGAGTCAGTGTTAGCGGCGTTGCGGCACAGGCAGGGCTGCTCCGTTAAGGCACTGGTCGGTTTCAGCGGCGACGCGGGCACCTTGGCAGTCACTAGCTCCTTTTCTGGCTCTGCCAGCTCCTTGGTGAGAGGAGTTCTGAGCTCGTGGGCAAGGGGCAGTGCCGGGGAGTCGCCGGGCTCCAGCAGCTCCCTGGCGGGAGCGGCCAGCTGCTCTGTGCTATCACTACAGGGAACAAGCAGGTCAGACAGAGTCGCGTTAGAGGCACTGTGCGAAAAGTAGCCGCTAGTGATACTGCTCGTGGTGGGGCTGCGGGATACCTCTTTGTCAAGAGCACGCGAACTCACGAAGTCCGTTTTAGAGGAATACCATTCCCTGTGCTCCAGGCTAGCATTGTAAACACTGAAGTCGGCAAACTCCTCTGGGACGTAAGGCCGGAAACTTGGAAAACCCTGCGGGCTTAACTTCTTATTAATGGCCTCCAACTCGCTGTCTTCCTCCTCAGAGTCCTGCAAGAGAGAGTCAGGTGGCATTAGCTACTTACAACACTGAGGTTTCAAAAACATTAACCTTCCTGGATAATTTCGTTAGGAAAAAGGGGTAGCCAGAGCAGTTCCCTGCTCGCAGAAACCAACCACCAGTGATCACTGAAGAAAAAGCACAGCCTGTGACCAGCCAGCAATGTATTTGCAGAACCAGGAGATGGAACTCAGGATAAACATCCCTTTGGAAAAGGGATGGCGATTGTTTCATACACAGCGTAAGATCCAAGACTCCCCCATCCTTTCTGTGCGTAACATGAATCTCTGCAACGACCTACTCTTCTCTTGAACTAAACAGCCTATTGCAGACACAGCACCTGCTCTTCTGTGCTACAGGCCACCCTCTGGTCTAATGCTAGAGCAGATGCATACAGACATTTTTCTCCCCTTACATAAGGCTTGGTTATTTTTTTTTTAAGCACAGACTTCCACTCTTACGCCATTTCAGTCACAGTATTCTGGCACGTCTGTGATGATCTAAGGATGTGCACAGGACCAAGCTGGCAGGCAAAGGTCCTTATTAGACCAACTGGCTCAACCAGAGAAATTGGAAAAGCTTTCAGCACCACCAATGAGACTTCCCCTCTAGCTATAACATTGGTTGGAGCATCCAGTTAAAGATGAGCTCATCTGTATCCTAAATCATGATTTAGGATATCTATCCTGGAGCTGCTTTATGAAGCTGCTTCCGTTTGCGCTGGCAGCTGCTTGCAGGGGTCCTGCCGAACTCGCCCATCCCTCGCCTGGAAGTCGACCGAAGGAGCGGAACTCAACCGTGCCCCTCTGCCTCGTTACCACCGCCTTATTTACTCATTGCCTTTTCCTGGTGCTCTCTGGACTTCCCAATCCAAAGGCTCACTGACTGTAACAACTGTGCTCGATGCTCTTTAAGTGAAGAAAATATTTAAAGTATTTTACAGATGAGGAAAAAGATGACAGAGACGGCTGCAGTGATTTGCCTTATGGCAAGAGAGTCCACTCTGCGAGGGCACTTTCAGCTACCAAAACTTCCCTTTGATTTTCCCTTCCGTGTTTTATGACGTTTTCAGAAAACTCCCCCAAACCTCAGGTTCTTGTGCTTTCCTGTCTATGCAGAGAGCCTGTAATTGCTGAAACTCAGTTAGCTCACGCACACAGAATTGCCTCTCAAGCCGAGATCATCACGTTACATCTTTGTTAGCACAGCAACGGGCCTCTGAACAGGACACTTTACTTCCCAAGTGCCTCTGACAAATCAAACAGATTTCAGACCATTAGTATTTGCTCAGACATAAGCTTAGCATCCTTTGCTTAGTGCTTTTTACAGCTCCCTCTCAGAGTTATTTCTCATAAGCAGGTTTGGATGAAGGGGTTATTTTGAAGCGACTTGTATCTCTGGGGAGAAGGGCCCAGTGCTGTGAAGCTTCACACAGACTGCTGAACATGAGCAGGAGCCACCACCAACCCTAAGTGGTTCTACAGACACGCAGCTCGTGGCAACGTGGCAGAGAAACCTCGTGGGCAGCCATGGGGCAGCCGGGGAGGGTTTCAGCCCCTCTATCATGAAGGCTGCTGCAGAGGCAGCCTCGAGACGCGGCCCCACTGCTGGAACCCGGCTCCCGAGAACGCAGCAAACGGGACGCGACGAGAGAAGAAACGGTGCTGCTTTCGGAGCTTCCTCTGAGCTCCCTGAGGGGAAAAAGGCAGAAATAAAGTAACTTCAGGGGGTTTGTAAATCCAGTGGATATAGAGGGAGGGAAGAAAAACAAAAGAAAAGAAAACTTTCCTATACTGCTGAGGCCAGAGGAAGAACCGAAGATTAGAAGAATAAAATCCTTGACGAACTGGCAATGAAGCTGCAGCCACTTCCCTGGGAAGCCACGGAAAGACTTCAGCAAAACACAGGCTCAACTGATAAGGGGAAGAAGGTGACAGCAAGAACCAAGGACAGAAGTCTGCAAATAGTGATTTAATAGTACACAAGCTAAGGCAGAACTAGGCAAACGGAGGCTTTCCTACCTACAGCTGCTCGACAACAAACACGTCTTTGTAGCTAACCGAGAAGTTAAAGCATCCAGGTCAGATCCCTAAACTAGGGCTCTGGAGTAGCCTCCAGGACACTAGTTGCTGTCCCGCTGTTTGGCAGGAGCGGTGCCGACTGCTCAGCGCTTGCACCGCAGGCGCTTCCCTTTCCACAGCCTTGAGCAGGCAGACGAGCTCGGGACGCGCTCACGACAGGCGAGCTCACACACGCTCCGGGTGAGGACGCGGCTCCGGTCCCAACGCCGGGCGCCCTAGGCACACGGCGCCGCGCGCCTCTGCGCCAAGCTGCTCTTCGGAAACACTTGCAATATTCAGCACAAACGGGAGCAATGCTGGAATTGTAGGGTGGCTGCCGTATTTTAGGCCAAGCAAAAGGACAAACATTTCTGTTAACAGCTTTAGTTCTGCTTTTAACCCTTTCACAGCCGCCTTGCAAACACCAAGGGACACATTCCAGATAAACACAAGATAAGGGCAAACCCCACGCTCATGCCTGTTTGGATGCAGAGCATTAGCCCAGTTAAGTCCACCAGCTTTCTGCTCAGTCACTTGGTTATTTCTAGTGCATTTTTCAATCCCGGTGCAATCCAGCAGCTGCAAGCGCCAAGCAGCAGCGCCCGAAGCTGCGCTCAAGCAGCTCCCTGCCCCACAGGGGCTGCTCAGAGCATCCCTCAGCACCGTGGGTCCGGCAGGGGGAAGAGGCCCCTCCATGTGGGGCCCCCACACTGCCCTTCAGCCGCACGTGGGCAGTAAAACTCCAGCCTGGTCAAGATCTGCACTCACTCCAGCTCTGAAGGACACGACGGAGCCTTCAAATCTCACAGCAAAAGGCTGCAGCCCAGGCCGTGCCAGGTGCCCAGGGACCCTCCTTTAGCTCAAGAGGGCAAAACAGCTCTGGAGATGCTATGGATGTGTTTGTAGCAATTCAGTTTCTGTAGGCTGCTTTTCAGCCAACTGAAAGATCTTGCCTTGGAAAATCCTGTGGTACCGTGACTCAGCTGATGCTGAATACCGCTCTTGGTACCGTGACTCAGCTGACGTGCGGACCCACACAATGGAAAAGGGATGGGATGGAGCACAGAGCAGCTGCTATCCGGACAGAAGACAAGCTTGAGTGTGAGCACTGAGCCCTCGGATACTTTGTTATCCTCTACAAAGTGGCATCAGGAGAAACGAGAAATTTCTCAGCTGTTTGGCTATATGGCCAGAATGAAGCTGCTGAATTGGAAGGGCCCATTAGGGGCCCTTTGTGTGATAAGAGGCCTATAAGAGAAATCTTAAGAGAGCTCTTAAGAGAAATCATTTCAAGGTTCCAAATTTGAAGTCCAAAGCTCAGATTAAAGCCAATATTTACAGCCAAGCTCCGCAGCCCTTAGAAGGAGCCTTCCCCAGCGCAGAAGTGATGACCTTCTGTTGAAGCGGCAGCGAGGAGGGCGTTGGACAGGGGGGCAGGAAAGTCAGAAACCCTCCACCTCAGCGCAGCACCGGCCGGGGGGGACAGGCCACCCAGTAGCCAAGAGCTGCCACCTCATTTTAGCTGTACGGCTTCCACACCAGCCAGGCAGAAGCTTTTGGGGGAGCTCACACCTCGGCACACGGTTACTTACACCACGCGGGGCCATTCCATTTACTCTGGGGCATAGTCACAAGATCTGGGTAACACACACAGGTAACGTTAGAGGGACAGCAGCAGCGTTCACCCACCCCCCTGCTCCTGGATTGCTTGTGCGCTCTATTAGAGCCTCCCATCCCCTCCCTCCCCATTCCTGCAGGAAAAGAATCCCACATGAATCAAGGAAATCAGCCGAGTTGTTTCCAGTCACGGACCGCATCCACAAGCCAGGCAGCATCTGCTCATTACAGCCGTTAGCGTCAATCGCAGTGATTAGGTGCGCGGAGCCCCTCTCGCTCCCTTACCCCAGCACGGAGCAGCCCGAAGCCCCCGGCAGCTCTTACAGGGTTCTGCTGCTGGCCGCTCGCCCTGCCCGGCGCGGCCGCCGCGCAGCCCGTGCCGCGGGCCCGGCGCCCCGGCGCGCTCCGCAGAGCCTGGGACACGGCGAACACGCCACGACGCGGGGCGCGTGTGGGTTAGCGGGCGGCAGGGCGGTGCAAGGGCAGCGCGCGGGGTGCGCAGAACCGGGCGGCAGGAACTCGTGCAGGGCTCTCGACAGCGCGTTGGGACGAGGAAGAAAGGTCAGAACTGCGGGCGGCCTGGAGCGCCCTCTGACAGAGCTACTGTCTGCAGTGACAAGACACATCAGCCTCTTGCTGAGGAAAATGCAAAGGGCTGTTAGAGTAGAACACAGGCGCCCCACACAGAAAGAGCCCGAGTGAAACAAGCCTAGTGGTGCAGATATTAAAAAAGGGTATAGGAAACAAAAATCTGCAAACTAATTAATTTTGGCAGAGAATTACAAAGGCTTCTTGTGGAAGCTGCATGCTGCAAGCCATTTTCCAAGCACACAAAATAAATATGTCCATAAAAACAAGGTTGTTCACAAAAAAATTACCTCTTGACTAAGCAGAGGTCGCCTTTCAAGTGGGGTCTTTCTTTTATGTTCCTCTTTCACGGGCATTAATGGTTTGAAAAACTTTGGTGGCTGAGGAGAAAATGCTTTAAAGGGACTTGCCATTAAAGCATGGGAATTCTCTGATACGACACCTAGAAACAAAATTATATGTATAGACACATAGCTTATTCAATTCTTCACATCTTAACCGCAACAGAATAATCTAAATTGATAGTAAAGGAGCCATGCATTTGTAACGCAGATGGCTACAGAGTATCAGGCAATATTGCAGCATTCAGCCACTGTCCAAGGATGAGATATTGTAGAGCTCTACGAGGGGAAACTACGTCCCTTTGGGGAGTCTGGAAATAGAAGGAAATCAGAGAGCAGCAGTATCTGCCTCCTGCATCCCAAGGCTCCCCCATTTCTCCTATTCATTGGAGACATAAAAACAGCAGGACGTGGCCTGAACATCAGTGTGACTGAAAGGAAAATAAGAGGCAAAGCAGCAAAGAAGAAGTTCTTCTTCCCTCTTCGCTGCTTCTGCACTTCTCTATGTGGCCTGCTCAGGAACATCTTGCTACAAGCTGACCAAAAGCAAGCAAAGCACCTGTGACACACTGATGTGCAAGACCAAATATCCAAATGGTGCCAGAAAACCATAAAAAGTCTTTCTCCGTTTGATAAGAGTTCATTTTCAAATTCATAAGCTTACAGTAATTCCTTTATTTCCATTTTTGCTTCATTTCCAATCTAGTTTATTTCTCTTATTTTTTGGCACCCCAATTTCTCATCCTTTCCTGCATGTCTTTATGCACTTCTCTTTTCCCATCTGTTTCCAGATTAAGTTCAGCTGCTAAAGCAGGAAGCTGGATAATGTATTTACGAGGAAAAAAGAGCACTGAGGACTGGGTTTCCAATTTTGAGTGGCAGGAATGTGCTTTCCAGCCCAACAGCAATTTAAGCAATTTAAGAGGAAGGTCATCACAGGTGTATCTGACAGTCTCACCACTGCCATCCTTGTTCTTGCGTGCGGACTCCCTGGGTAAAGTACCATAGCATGAAACATCTTGGTAACTGGAAGAACAGTCAGATATATCTAGGTGACTTTCAGACCAACCCTAAGAAACAAAAAAACAAATGTACACTCTGATATAGGCAAACATGGAGAAATTAATAGGCAAATGGAACAAATGGAACATCTCTCGTATGAAGAGAGGCTGAGTGAGCTGGGCCTTTTTTCTCTGGAGAAGAGACGGCTCAGAGGGGATATGATTAATATGTATAAGTTCAGGAAGGGAGAATGCAGGGAGGAAGGGGATAGGCTGTTCTCACTGGTGGCCAGCGATAGGACGAGGGGTAATGGCCACAAACTGAAGCATAAGAAGTTCCGTCTCCAGGTGAGGAGCAACTTCTTTCCTGTTAGGGTAACAGAGCAGTGGAACAGGCTGCCCAGGGAGGTTGTGGAGTCTCCTACTCTGGAGGTCTTCAAAACCCGCCTGGATGCCACCCTGTGCCACATGCTCTAGGTGTGCCTGCTTGAGCAGGAAGGTTGGACTAGATGATCTGTAGAGGTCCCTTCCAACCTTAAATATTCTGAAATATTCTGAAATATTCTGAAATGCAGACATGGGGCTCTGTTTTTAGACAGCTAACGAGCTGCAACTTTGAAACAGTTTTGTCTCATGTGACTATTTAGGACTGAATAAGATTTAGTGAAATATATTAGGTTTTCCTGTCTGTTTCCCACTTCCTCTTAATTGTCAGCTTTTACAGTCCTAACATGAAGGGTAGAGGAGGACAAAAAGAGGTATAATGCAAAATATTATTAGTACAGCATTTAGCAGTTGTATTATTTAAATAAACAGTTTAAAAAACCCCTCTTTTTTCCCCCAAACCTCAAATATGTCTTAAGAGATAAACACTGAAAGTGTGTGCTGCTCACTTTTATGAGCTCTGAAATTTGCTTACCTTGTCATCTTCATCACAGGCAGAAAGATCTAATCGGCTGCAGGACACCTACAAAACACCCGTGGGCAGAATGAGAAAATGCCTAGCTTGTATTCCTAAAGTATAAGGCCTTGAGGAGATGCTCTGATTCTTTAGTCCTAACAAACATTATATTTTGTTTTCGCTTAACACTGTAAGGAGAGCAACATTTGTGTGGTTTGAGCGGGTGACAGGTGAATTCACAAAGTACAAAATACATTCACAAAATATACATAAAGCAGAAACTAGCCCTTATATAGGGAAAAAATTAAAATAGGGCTTTTAAAAACCAAAGCAAAAGCTTTCTGGATTAGGGCAGCCAGGAACCTGAACTACTTCCACAACTACTTTTTTTCTAAATGGAGAAGAGTTTAGCCCACACTTTCCCCACACCACCCCTCTCCCTTTGTAATCCTGTAGGATGGAGAGTTGTGGGGAGTTGTTTCTCCTCCATGATCCCTCTGAGTCATTCCCACTTGGGCCAGCATTTCTATAGTGGCTGCATTAATTCTAGAATACACAAGGGATGGATGGCAACAATTACATATTACCTCAGCACGCAAGCGTGCCCGCATATGCACAGAGACAAAAAAGAGCAGATTAGCACCGCGTTATGAGAGCACAGAAATGATCCTTACGTTGTGGACGTTGGGCGAGCTGATGCTCCGGCGGATGTTCCTCGCCTTGGTGGACAGGGCTTCTTTCACTGTCACTGCCTGCGTGGAGAAAGGCACCTTAAAGGATGCACTCCTAGCAAAGCTGGGCAACTTACCACCATCCTCCTGCAAAGCCATCAGCAGGGTAGAGGCTTTTCTCACAGTAGGGCTAATTGCAGCTACTTGCAAACAAGGTTTATATATTTACACAACTTAATTTACACATACAAAACTGGCATTCTGTGGCCCTTGTTTTTTCAGGTTCTCTCTATTAAGCTCCCACTAGCTGGAGTTAGTGGATTCACCAGTGTTGGGCTTTAGCTGTTTCACAGGAGCACAGATACATTTACCTGGCCAATATTTGCGTTCACTCTCTCTTAAAAAAACAGAAACAAACAAAAACAAAAAAGGCAGCCTTCCAAACCTCCCATATCTAATATTCTAAAATCAAAAACATCAAGTATCTCTACAAATCACAATAAAAACATTTCTTAAAGTTGCCTGTTTTAACTGCCTGATACTTGCCTGCCTTAGTCGTTCCAGGCTCAAAATGTTCTCCACTTGCAGGACGCCCCGGGTGTATTTCTCCATGTAGGTTTCCCCATCAGACGTCCCCTCGTTCTCACTCCTCGCAGCCATCAGCGCCAAGGTCTCACGATCCTCAATTTCTTCTGTAGCCTAAATTGTAAGTTGCACTATTAAGCTCTTTAATTTAGAGCCTGCTTTTAATCTTTGGAATGTGTTAATTCTTTTATTTAGACCATCTAATCCCGGAAATTAAGTTGATTCCATAATCCTTACACAGAGCAGAGACTTTTCAAGGCAGGTAGCGATCATGCTGAACTAAGAGGAGCTCAAGCTTGGGCTAGTTTTGTACATTTGTTGCAGTCAATCTCCTTTAAGAATGAGGAGAACTCAACCTGCAGCCTCCTACGTTAGCAATGAATGAGCAGCTTCCTTCCCAAACTGCAGTGACAAGCACACAGTGACCAACCTACTTATGTTTCCAATGGCCCGACTGCTTACCTTTAAAATCAGTTTTAGAAGTTTAAATTTGCACAAGTCGTGTATATAGAGATATTTATACTGCCGTCAAACTAATCTTTCCAGCTATTCCAGGTCATTGACCTATATCTGCTTTAGAGCAGCCTCTCTATTCCCCCTTTAAACACCAATGTCGTTTCAAAATTGCTGCTACTTAATACAGGAGCTCACCACGTACAACTTGGGCAAGATTCCTCCAGCAATACCAAATATGCACTTCCCAGTCAGCATCTCCCACTCTCTTTGGTCATTCTCTGTGTTTCAGTGAACTGGCCAGAGAAATATGGTCTAATTTACCTTTGGGATATTGGATACTATTTCGTAGGTCACTCCACAGGCATAATATATATTTTTCAAGGATATTCTCCTTTTCAGGCTCTGGGTAAAACTCTAGAAACAAAGTAATTTAGAATTATTATGTTAAAAATGATTATTTCTGACACTAAGAAGTGGCAATGCAAAAATTCATTTTACCACAAAAGTGCATTTCCCAGGACAATAATTCTCTAAGTTACTTTTCAGCCCAAAGAACAGTTTCAGCATTCTTTACTGTGTTACAACCTGTGTACTTTATCCAGTCATGCTCAGTACAAAACCTAACCAAGTCCAATCAGCAACAATTTACTCCCATTTTGCACTAATGCTTTTAAAATAGCTGTAAAAGAAGCTTGTAAAAACTGAGAAAAAGGCAGCTGTAGAAGTCTGATACTCATACATTTCATTTTGTGACTGTTAAACAGGAATAAAAACTCCTTTACTACAGCAAACCCTGATTTCTGCAACTCTGTTTCTACCTATAATTGCAACAGCAAACAGTTTTCACATAAGCTGCAAGTTTAATTTCTTTCACTGTCAATCAGCCCTTTAGATCACTGACAGGAAACTTGATTTTCATTTAATATAAGACATTTTGGACAAATGAAATGTGCAAAAGACAACATAGCAAATACAAAAGGCGCAGAATTCAACTGTGTACCAGATGTTTGGTAATACCACAGCATTTTTTTTTTTTTGGTTCCTCCTGCCAAAAATCTTAAACATTGTCTCAATGTCTCGATCACTTAGGAAAGGGAAACGAACACGGTTTCAGAAAGCATCGAGCTGCCTAAACCCACACACTGCAAATAAAGAGCAGAATCCGCTCCTGCAGCCAAAGAAAGCACCTTAAGTGAGACCAGCTTTGAACAGCTGGAAGAAAACGTGGACACAGGGGTGGTGGGGAGGGGGGGACAGACCTTATTTAGAATTAGCAGAATAGCAAAATGAAAGGAAGAGAATACATTGCCTTTACATTGAATATTCCAAGATACTGTCAGGAATGGAGTGATCTCATATTAGATAAGCTACTGCAAATTTCTCAGAATCAAAAAATATCAGGTTATTCCAGACAGAAGGTCTTCTTTGGAACTCTTTTTCTGCTGCTGCTGCAGTGGTAGCACGAGTTTACTCTGAAACCAACTAAACTGAAAACTGGAGAGCTCGAAGCGATGCGCCAGGCGTGCACTGCAATCTAGGCTAACGCCGGGGTTTTGTCTTTCACAAGCACAGCAGAGACTAAACTGATGCAAAACGAAGCAAGCAGCTAAGAGAAGATGCTTGGGAAGTTAAGGGGAGCAAGCGACACAAGATTACTGTGAACCTGTTACCTGCTTGTTGTAAATATTGGCCGCAATCCTCTTGCGCAGCACCAGCTCCATGGCGGCCGGGTGGCTGAGCTGCACCGTGGCCTTCACGATCAGGTAGATCCTCTCGTGCTGCGGAGTCACCCTGTTGAGGTGCACCGAGTCGTGCACCGAGGAGTCCCAGGCGGCCGTGGCCGACACCTACGCAGGCAAACCCGCACAGGGGAGAAAGGGAAATTAGGAACTCGCTTACACCAACGGGAGGGATAACTTAGAGCCATCTAAAAGAACCAAAGCCATTCTGTAATGAAAAATAAACACCACTGAACAACATGGAGCGAGTCATCCCCTTGGCAGCCAGGGGTTCATTGGGGGCAGCGTGACAGAGGCAGGAAAGCCTGGGGGGCGGCACCGTGAGCGAGCGCCTGCCCAGGGCAAACCTGCACCGCTGCAGGCCAAGGGGAAGCAGAAGCCAGACTGGGCAAAGGAATACAAATCCTCTGGCAACTATATTAAAAGCTCATCAAATTCAACAGGAAAACTTCCATGTGTGTTGGATTAGGCTAAGACCCATGCAAAATAAACGCTTTTCCATCCTGCAGAACATTTTTCTGTCCTTTGCCTTCCCCTCAACTCAGCATCTCATTTATCCTGGAAACAGACTCTTATTGCTTTAACTGAACTGGTACAAGAGGAAGAATTGGAAGTTTAGTAATTCCACTAATTCAGAACCATTAATCTCCATCAAACCTCAAACTTTTTATTTCAAAAGGAATTGTGAGCTACAAAGGAAAAAGCGATTTATTTAAACATGCAACTTTGCCTGGTTTGGACAGTAAAAGTAGGACTTTTTTTGGAAGAACCAAGGGCATGAAAGAGGGATGATGAAGGGCTGAGCCAAGAAGAAGGAGGGATTTTGAGTCAGGCTGCTGAACTACTCTTTTGTCAGAAAAAAAGTTAAAACTCATTGCCTTTGCATTAAGGCAGAAGAACCAACAAGTCACATTCTCTCAGATCTTAAACAACTTTACCAAAAAATAGAGGCAGATCTAGATTTAGATATTTGTAAGACAAAAATAGAATTAAAGATTAAATATACACAAGCAGAAAGGGAACAAAAGAAGACAGCATTACTGCAAGTCACTGTTGCCTAGAGGACTATGTACCTCCTCATCACTGTGTTTGATGATGGGTAGGTAGAAGAAGGGGCTCCCGTGCTCCTTTGGTAGTATCGAGTTCACTCCTGATGCATGGGGACCTGTAAGTTGCTCGTTGGCACTGAGGTCATCAGCTAAGGAAATGAATGGGCAAGAAAAAGGATGACAAGGAATATTAATGGAGAGAGGCAAAGTTATCATAAAATCCTATCCATTTTCCCTGCTACAGCAATCTTGCTACCAGGCAATATTTGCGTTTGAATGAAGCCATCTGAAGATGACTTCAGCACACCAAAGCAGGGAGGAAAGCCAAGCTGCCTCTCTCCAAACTCATTCTCTCACATGTGGCCTGAGCAGATTTCAAAACTACAGCTAGATACTCATAAAATTAATTCACTGAGCCAGAAAATTCCACATGTCAGCCCGACAAGCTCTTCTTTGAGTTAAATCACTTCTGATGTATCAGGGAATCTTAAAACAAGAATAACATTTCTGGCTGCATTAGGCTTTAGCAGCTGTGCAACGATCCATGGATCTGTTTAAATATCCCATTTGGCTCTCTGCCTGCCAACTCTCCTCTGATAATAAACACAAGCAAATAAAAGCATCTCTTGTGAGCACACACGAGGAATGTTCATCATCTTTGAAAAGCAGCCCTTAGTGTGAGGCCTCTCTGAACCTACCTCCTGGCCTAGGCAAGTGCTGGGTGTGAGGGAGCCTGTGGATGCTCTTCTGCTTCGTGCCCAAGCTTAGGCTTAGCAGTTTGCTCCCTAAGCACTTCTTGAACACAGTCCTCATGGTAGTCTCCTCGTATTTACTCCTTATCTGTGCCCTAGGAAGTTAACCCAAAAGCTCTCTCACACGGAAGACTAAGTGTCTTCAGTGGGAGAAGGCTTAGATACCCCAACAAAACATTCATCACACCCTGAATACCTTCTTCATGAAACCAGCTGTTCAAACCCCTGCAGCTATCTCAGTGCTCTAACACTTGGGAGATTTTCTATTGGTGCTTGAATGAAATGTGGATTTCATTAAACTTGCTTTCTCATGCTATTTTCTGTTGCATTGTTTATCCATGCACTCATATATTCCCCAATTCTTTCCTGTAAATTTTAAAATTGTTGTGCCTAGTTATTCCAATACACAGATTCAGAAGAAAAAGATAAAGAGAAAAAAAAAACCCAACAACATTCTGAAAGTTATAGCAGCCGGTGTCAGCACCGAAAGTTGTTGGTATTTTCTTGGACATTTCAGATTCACTTTTCCACTTATCAACTGACTGATCCAAGCTAAATTTTGTCGTTCTACCAAAAGCCTTCACGTGCCATTGCAACATACCATTCAAGTCAAGGAAGAGGACAGGGATGTGCGTCTCCATTCCTGCAGGGGGAACCCTGAAACAAAACAGATGGTTTGCTGTTTAAACAAGGAAGGCAAGGCTTAAACTAACCTTAAATTAAGTGAGTATGGGCAAACTCACGGCAATGGTCATAGAAATTGCAACCAATGATTAAAGCTCTCAACATTTTGGTGCATATATCACATAAAGAATGTTTTGTATATCCACATATACAACTAAATGTAGAGCTTTACTAAAACCTATTTCACATGGCACAGCACATTTCAATTGCCATAAGAATGACAATTTTCAATGTCCTGATCAGTTTCTTACTAAATTGATTCTTTTTACATAATATCATAAAATAAGAGTATATATTTTAGTCATCTTATACATAAAAGCTAGCAGCCTTTCATGGACTGAAGTGGATATGTAACTTTGAAAGTTCATATGACACATAAATTAAGCAAACCTGCCTTTACATTCAAACTACAACCCGATTTTCTAGCCATTCTGCCAGCTTGGTGTAAACTGTGCCAGCTCAGGAGGCCACAGACAGCTATAAAGTCCATCCTCAGGTTTTTACTGCGCAGTCTGCAATGCTCCCACAAGGAAAACCCTAGGCATTCCCAAGCTTTTCGGGACACATACCAGTTTGCGGGGGCGCCAGGAATTCCGCTGCCTGGCGCGGGCACGAACACGGCGTTCCGCTCTTCCGTCAGCCCTACCCACTGTTCCACGAGCCGGGCTTCCCGTTCTAGATCGTCCTCTGATTTTTCTGCAGTACAAAGATGAACATGATATTTATGGTGGTTTTGATATTAAGGAGAACCAAGTGCTTGCAAGAGAAATTCCCAAGTTTTTAAATTGCAAACCTTGTTTATTGCTGATCTTCTGAATCTGCTCATCTAAGTATTCTCGGCGCTTTATCAGTGCATCAGACCATCTTTCTCGCACGCAGTTTAAATCTTCTTCCTAATGCCAAAGGAGAAAGGACAGTTAACATCGACCTCAGCCTAATACAGGCTAGAGAGCTCTCCGGCAGTGTCATCAGAATTGCTTTTGAGCAGCTTGTACAATGCAAAACAGTTTTCCCCCCCAATAACATGCATACTGATCAAGAAGTTCATCACCCATGAATGGAAGCTCATTTGCTTTTGAGTCTCAAAATCCAACAGGAGGAAAAGAAAACTATTCCTCAGTCGTACTATAGAATTATGTATAAGACTAAGCTAATCATTCATACAAAGGACAATCAAACTTTTTAACAGTAAGGAAAAGAAAACAAAAAAGGTATCAGCAGTTGATCATAAGTTCTCCTGAAGATCAGACAGGTCAGTATTCCCTTAACCTGCCCGAAGTTCCATAGCTGGCAGCTGCCATCAGTGCAAATTAAGAGATTTCTCATGCAAACAAAACCCATCATGCAATCATGCTCTGTGGTCCCACAGGGAGATGTAGGTTGTTCTTCTCCCCGATTTGCCAGGAAGCGCAAAAACAGCCCGCAAGAAGTTAGTGCCTAACTGACAGTTCTGAGATTGCCGTGAAACCTCATCAACTCCCCTCAGGGATAGGAACGTTTTTGACCAATGGGTTTAAATTCTGTAAAGCCCTGTAATTAAGGCTTCAAAAAGAGGTTCTGTGTTTTTCTTTTACAGGTATTTCCTCCTCTCCCTTTTATCATTTTTATGTGACTGTTCTTTTACACTTGTAAAATTGTGGCTGTGACATCTACTTATCCCAAAGAAAGCCAAGCTGAAAGTCTGCTTTCTTTTAGATGAGCTTGAAATACAAAAATGCTTCACAGGACTTGTGTATTTCCTGCAGTCATAACTTGCACTCTCATCACTAGCATTTCAGAGAACTGCATAGCTTAAAAGAAAAGAACATTTTCTTTAGGAAAACAGAAAGCCCACAAAACCAAAAAATCTGTGTGGCACATTTTGGTTGGCAAAAATTCATGCAGCTGCAGTCTTCTTTCCTAAGATATTTTCTAAAAGCTATTTTCTTTCTAAGCTGAAGTTGCTAAGCTCATGTTCATATAGCAATTCATAGAGTCAGTTAGAAGAGCTGGTTGCTGAGTGCTAGCGAAAAGAGCACTGCAAGAGTGTAAAGTCACAGGACACACTGAAATAGAAACGTTTTATAGCCCAAGGAGCCTCTGAAATGCACAGGATGTGTGTCAAAGCTGCTTCTGCTCGCTCCAGAATGCTTATTCATTTGGAAGTTGCTGGCTATTAGCATTAGCTGTGCCCCATGCCATAGGATTGACAGCAACAGCAGCAATACCTGGTAACTATCCATATCACCACCATCATCATCATCCTTCTGGTAGGAGAAAATAAATTTTGTAAAACACAAAAGAACATGCATTTTTCTCAACAGAAACTCACAGAAATACCCCCAAACTGGTATATACAAACATTTCTGCCACAGAAAACCGTAAAATTCTGAAGTTACAAAATTCAAATCATTAGAGTTCCATTTAATAGGTAGAATGAGAGTTTTCTTTCCTATAGACTATAGCATCTCACTATTGGTGAATATATTTGGGGAAAAAACGAACAAACAAACCAACCCCCACACTGAATGTAGTCCCAGAAAAGGCCTGCCCTAGTATATCACCATCCTTTACATTCCAGTTTCATCTGCATTTAGGCTAATTGCTTGTGGTTCTGAATGTAACTTTTGACAAATGCACCCACTCACTTCCTCACCACCCTAGGTGGTCTCTTTCTACTTGTTCCTCGCCCTTACCCTTAAAAGAGGTCTTTATTTTCAGTATGAATTTGGCCAGTATCAGCTTCAAATGGCTTCAAGCCACTTATTCTTATCAAGAGCTTGTTCTGCTAGCTTCAAGAGCCCTTTGGCATTTGGTGATGACTGTATGTGATCAAGTAACAGCTCAGTCCTTTTGGAAGAGACAAACAGGGTCTCATTACGAAATATTTTCTCCACCTATTGAATTAATTTCTTTTTTTTTCCTCCTCCTCAACTTTCAGCATCCCTTTTAATGGAGGAAAACTGAGTGAGAAAGCTACCATATATTTCACCCCTACACACAAAAGTAAAATAAACCAAATAAACAACACCCCGCCACACTTTCATACTCCTGCTGTCTTGTGCATATTCAAATATTACACTTGGCTCTCAGTTATATACCGAGTGATAAGCAGGCAGAAAAAGCAGTAGATCCAGTGCCATAGGCTTACATTCTACCTGTTATCCTCAGACACGTGCAAACCTGCAGGATAAAAGCACGGGCCAGTGCGCTAAGGGCTCTTTTGGAGACTGTGTTGGGCAGATTAAACAACGGTTAAAAAAAGGAGAGGGAAAAGTGCTCCCTACACAAAATAACCCAGTGCCTGGAGAAGTAGCTGCCCTACCTGGTAGCTGTCCAGGCCCCTCTGCAGCTTAGTTGACCTGGCTGTCACACCTCCTATGGAGACTGAGAGGACGGCCTCGACCATGAGGGGCAACGTGCCCGAGTGCTGCACGGGCTTCACCGTCACCTGCACTCTGCGAGAATGGCCCTGAAGAGGCAATCAAGAGAAGGGACACACACACACACACACACACACACACAGACAGAGGGGGGGAAAAAAAAAAAAAAAAAAAAAAAGGAAGATGAGAATAAAAATCAGGAACTTTGGCATAAATGAGATGTCAAGGGAAAGATACATACCTGCCTAAGCTGGAAAATGCCCCCTGTGTTGACATCCTTTGCCTGGTGGAGTTCAACTGCGGTATACTCTCCCATCTCATTCAGTTCTTGTATGGAAATCCACATTTCTATTCGTCGAGTTACTTCATTCCACCTAAAAAAAAATCCCCACAGAAACAAACACTTGTGTCACAACAGTGTAATAGCTTTGCTAGTGCTACAAGTGTCAGAAAAACTTTGGAAAGCTACGTGGAAATAATTTGGGGGTAGCTTATTCATACCTGTCTCTCAGTGTCCTAGTTTTAGCATGAAGAGAATCCACTTCCCAAATGGAGCTGCCGTTGCCTGTACACCTGTGACCCCAGACCTCTATAGCAAGAGCTCCTTCTGAAATGAACTCCAAAAACTCCTCTGTGACATTCACCACATAGTCCTGGAAACAAAGCGAAAAAGCTCACATCTAAATGACATAATTCAAACTCCTCAGTTGAGCGCAGTAAAATCTTACAGTTTGGTCATAAGGCCTGACTCTGGTCAGGCTAAGAAAAAATATTCTCAGCAATTCCTGTTTATGCATTTAATGCATAAATTTTCATGTTTTGAAGACTTCCATAAAAATGTCACAGCTCCAATAATCTCCTTAGAGTTACTGAACTTACCAGCTAAGTGCAAAATAAAAACCTCATTACAAAAACTATAGCTTCCATACACAGTAAAGATGGCATGGGGAGATGAACCCAAAAGATTGCGTATTACAAAATAATTTTTGCTCCTTGCTACATTTTGCAGAGATGATGATGCAAAATATTATTGCATTAAACTACAGCAGAAAGTCATTAGCCATATAACTAGATGTTCTTCTCCTTCCCCCATGGAAGACAAGGTTAAAACTCTAAGTAGTTTTTCCTCCATCATACCAGCCTTCTGATAAGAGTATGTGATAAGAGCAATTAATTACCTTGCAGTGAGAGAAGGTCACTGTAAAATGAGCGTCTTTGCTCTGAGCTGAAGGCACATCTGGACCTACCACTGGTGCCACTACTGTTGATATACATTGATCCCAAAACATATACTGACAGAAGACAAAGTTGGAGAGGTTCGGTGGCAGGCCAGTCGCTTCTTTTATTTTCACCTGAGGAGACAAAGCAGATGCTCTCAGAGATGCTCTTCAGTTGTAAAGTGTTTAAAAGTAGCAATTTTCTAAAGAATCTAATAACTAAAGCAACACAGTTGCAAGGAAACAGCTACGCACATCCTACCTGACCAACATTATATATGTTTTCTTGGGAGAGATCAATAAACTCAAGATAATGTTTAAAAAAGATGCTGCTATATGGATAAAGTGTTTCCTTGCCGTGTTGGCCAAGGAGGGCAGTCCTTGTAGTGTCAGTATTTATAATGTTGACCTACGCATAATAGAAACTAAAGTGAATTAATTCAGTCAGTAGCAACTACAGCCAGTCAGACTGAGCTAGACTCTGCTGGATCCCACTTAGGTCTCTCTTTGCACCTAATGTCTTAGGGGATGTTAAACAGGCAATATCCCCCATAGTATTTTATGTTCGATGGTAACTACGTAGCAGTTTGCAGCTTTGTACCTATATAACTTCGGTCTGTCTTCTCACTCACCCTGCAGGAGAGCTTTTTTGGTCTCTGGATAATTTCGCCATTGCTATCCATGACTTCCAGACTCCCACTCTCACTGGAGTTCTCAGATGAGTCATCCCCTTCTGCGACACGTTCTGGGACAGAGCCGGTGATCCGCATTACTTCGACATGCAGCCGCCCTGCAACCTAGGGCGAGACAAATCCTAAGTACCCGGGCAAAAAGAAAAAGGCTGTAAAGACATTAGGAAAGCGACAGTTGCTCCCAGGAGGCAGAGAAACCACCAGCCAGTTCTGTCTAAAAGCAGCAAATGAAGGAAAGACAAGGAATGAAATATGAAAAAAATGCTTGCACATAGCATGCAAGCATGCATGCACTCACTATTTTTTTATTTTTTTTGATTTACACACAAAGAGCACTTAAGGCCATACATCAAAAGCTTAAGCTACTTAATTTTACTTAGTTACTTGAAATCATAGCAGGAAATTCATTTTACACTTTCAGTAGCCGAGCAACTTTAAGCAATCACAAGGAAAGATACCACTTCCAAAACATTCCCTGGGAAACAAGATGAGAAGCATCCCTGTTCTTGTTTAAGAAGTGCTGTGCATTAAGTCTTCCAGCAGCACCCACGGGGCAAAGCTTTCCCGGCCCGCCACTGGATACGTTATGGATTCTATAGGTTAAGGTGCCACTCCGCGTTACCTCGCCCTGCTGGCTGATGATGGGCACAGCGTACTGCAGCTTCACGTCGGAGAAGAGGCACTCCAGGAAGACGTTGGCGACGCCGATTAAGTTGTGGTTCTCTTGTGCTTCATAAAAGGGATCGCCTCTTTTGCCAATGATCTTCCTTAGCTATTTAAAAAACACAGAAGTTATTTCAAAACCTGTAAGCTACACGGGGATCAAATAACCGCCAAGTAAAATATCATGGTGCAAAAGGGAATTCCCTACAAGTGCTCCATCCACAAATAATTCGCGCAGATTCCTGGTGCAGCCTGCACTGAGGGCAGAGCTTGCTTATACTTTCTCCTCCTCCTATCCTCCCCTTCCCCTCAGCAAAGCAGTCACCCCATTTTTAAGGGGTTCCTCTGCTCCCACTTAGAGCCAGTGCACATCTGTGTGGCACCGACCCTGTGCCAGGTAAAGACACATCCTTGCTGGCATCACGAGTCACTGCCATTTGGCTTGAGGATGCTGGTGAGGAGAAAGCACAGCTGTGTTTCACTCTGCATGATCATCCTCATCATTTAGCACTGTGGTAAATAAAAATCATCAACTGTACGGCACCGTTTCATATATGGAATCTTTTGTTTTCATCAGTGCAGCATATTAAAAGGGGGTTCAAAAATATGTGTATACTACCTCAGGAACTTTCTCCTTCCATTCTTGATAGAGGTCCCTCATATCGATCAATTTGTTCTCCAGCTTCTCAATAGTCCACACTTGAGTAGCTTTTCCTTTTCTTCTCACCTGAATAGCAGGCTCACTTACTATTGCACCCCGCTAAACCAGAGGGAGGGAAAAGAAAATAAAAGGCATCACAGCAGGAAAGGCTCGCGAGTAGCTTCCCCCTTCACTCAAGTTACACTGCTATGTAGAATAAAGAGCTTCCCTCTGCATGCCACCCATGTTATTGCCGCTCTCAAGTACAACATCACTTAGGCTGTGAAGGTCCAACCTAAGTTTTTTGTCCTTCTCAGCTGGATTTTGTTCACAGAGTAACATTAAGAATAGTCTCACTTAAATCAATTGTGGCAAGTACACCATCTTAGTTGATATAGTATTTGTAGGAACATTACGACTAGAGACTCACTCTTAATACAAAATAATATAGGGATCTATTGCCAAAATTATTACCAATTTTTGTTAACATAAGAGAAACTAAAGTAGAACATTCTGCTTAGATTTTACAACAACATAATGCAAATGCTTCTTGGCAAACTGCATATGACTATCACGCATCTGAAAGAACAAGATCCATACTTAATGTGACAATCTAACTTTTCGTTTTACCCATCCACTTTCCAAGCATTAAAACTAGGTAGCATCCATATTTTGAGTGCTACATAAAACATCCTCTTTATTAAATTATGTCGTTAAGTTGGCTGAATGTCATACATTCTTATGCACTTCAGATGAGCATCAGAACCTCTCCATTTTCCAGGACTGATACTTCCTATTACCTTTTTGTTGGCACTGAGGTTTTCCGCGGGGATCTGGAGGGTTACTTGGTAATCCGTTAGCTTGCTCATTTCTTCTGCTAGGAAGTTGGCTTCTCTCACCAGCGTATTGGCCTTTACTATCTGTTCTCGAAGCTTAGCCAGGCTCTGTCGAAACAATTCATCCCTGTGGTGCAGTAGGTAACATGAAAAACACACAGAAACCTATTTCCATTATTGGAAGGTTGCAAATAGGAGGGCTAACAAAGACTTTTCTCAAATAAAATGAAGAAGAAATGCTGTATAGCACTACATTAGCAAACAATTGTATTGAAGACAATTGTACTGAAAAGCACTTGGCACCTATTAAAACACATGCGGGTGTTGAGAGAGGCCAAGCACTGCAGCGCCCAAATAAAAGGGCAGGGTACTGTGGGAGTTGTTACAAGGCTAATCTGCCAAAGGCCCGAGGGATATTCCTGGCTTTCAAGGCATGGAATAATTGCAGCTGCCCTGCCCGGTAATCCGGAGTCTCCTTGCACAGAAAGTATCAGTCCCCTCCCGCGATCCTTTATCTTGATAAAACTGCTGTTCCTGGGGTCCCGGTGCTGGCACCTGGGATCCCTGCACCCCCACATGACACCCAGGGGGCTGGGGGATTTTGGCAGTGCTGCAGAGCTGGCCCTCAGCCAGCTCCAGTGCGTACACACACACACACACACACACACACACACACACACACACACACACACACAAAGTCCCATTCTGTAAACCAGAGGCACCTCGTAAATAATAGATCAATGAATGCAGGCTGATAACCTGTACACTCTGTGCAGCCAGTTCCAAAAAGGTTCCCGACGCTCCTCCGAGCCAGCCTGCTCTATTGCAAAGCCTGGCAACCCTGCTACGGCCCGTGCTGTACGGTACAAAGTGTGATGCAAGGGCACATGCTCACCTCCATGTGTGATACAAAGACAACCTCTCACCGAGGATCCTCATCTTTATTTCGCCTTTAAAGTTCTCCATGGTTTTCCTCTGAGCAAACGGAGAGTGAAAGGCCCCTCCTGCCTTCCTGCAGGAGCCCAGCTGCAGCTGCTGCACCCTGTTATCTCCTGTTACACGGGCCTTAGGGTCAAATCTCAGATTTTTGGGTGGCTACCACTCCTACGTACCAACGTGCCGCTTTCCTGTGCAAAACCCTACTGAAATGCATCGTGCACATACTTTTAATCGCTACCAAACACACCACGTTAGTCACAAGGCTGGGAGGAACAACTGAACTCTGTGGATTTGGCTGCCAACACAGGTAAAGTTGGCCCCTTTGCCCTTCTTGAGATATGGTCAGATCTTTTGGATGCCTTCACAGCACAAGCCATGAAGAACTGTTAATGTGCCTTTTAATCCCCGGAAACAGCCCTGGAGGGGCTCTTTCCAGATATCCCAAAGCACACAGCCTGGGCAGGTGCAAGTGCACTGGGATGGTCCCTCCACGTGGAATTACAGAGCAGTGGGAAATGCCTGGCAGCATTAGCAAGCAGGGCTGCCTTTTGCTGGACCTTAAAAGGCAGCAGATCTTTACATCCTCTTCCTCCCCAGCTGCAGCGCGCAGAACTGCCTTCCCTGTCCTTGCTCCTGCTGTCCAGGCCAGCAAGATTAAATGAGCAGTTCTGGACTACGGGAGAGATTCCCTGCACAGACAGCTGCAACTTTTAATTCACTCAGAAGAAGAAAGGAAGGTAGGGTCAGGAATTGCTCCCTGGCTGGTGCTTTGTGCCCGGGGGTGCACTGCACACCTGCTTTGATCCTTAAGTACTTACGGAGCATGGGATTCAGCTCTAACCAGGCCCTCCGTGATCCCCAAACCTGGATCTAGTTAGCTTCGTGGAGATGCTTCAGCACCAATTGTTTCTTGATCAGATTTTGGAGAAGGGAATGGTTTAAGAGTTGTTATAGTAGCTCAGCCAAACTATTATTTTAGGTAGTAATCATTGTCTTTTTGTATTTTTGTAATTCTAATTTTGTGTATGGAGTTGTGTGAGTGCCTCTCCAGAAACACAGGGTAGCAAAATATGTTTCAGATGAGACATTTTAACTCTTACAAAACAAGATAAATACTAAGCTCCGTCAGAACATCAGCCAAAACTACTGAACATGAAATCCTGAAACAACAACAACAGCAACAAAATCAAATCTGACACTTAAAAGTTGTCACTGTAAGTGTCTGGGATTCTTAATACCTGAAATAAAACTCTAAACACTTTGAAGTTTGCTCCAGTACCGTCTCCTTCCCCGAGACTACATTTGTTCAGAGTTAGGATGAGCTGCCTTTGTCCCCACAGGCTCTAACAGTGGATCCGGGCACGTCTGCCCTCCTCCCGTCGGCACAAAGCTCGAGCGAACGGCGCGGCGTGTCCCGGCTCGTTTGGCAGACACAGCCACGTGCCCACATCTGATCCCGGGCTAAGCCACGCTGCTGGCTGCTCCAGGGTTGTGGGCTGACCCACAGCCAAGCTGCACCAGTTACAGGCTTTGCAATCCAAGGATGTGGCTCTTTTACACGTCCTTCACACAGAGCCTTCCCCACCGCTTCTGCAGTACTCAAGCTCTGCCCAGTTGGTTGGCGAGTACCCTGTCAGCAACATGTTGCCATGCTCTGAAAGCAGAAATCCCCTTAAGAGTTACTCTGGTTTCTTAAATGAAAAGATCCAAAAGTTTCTTTTCTCTCTCTCTCTTTTTCCTCCTTTCCCTAGAAGCCTAAGCTTCTTCCAGAGCCGAAAAATGCAAGATATTCTGGATAGAAAACTGCTTACTCATACAGCAGTGCTAGGGAAACATTACCAGCCCCCTTATTAACCACTACAAATGGCATCTGTGTGTGCTTTTCATTCTTCAATAACAACGTAGCAAGTACAGTCCCGAAACATTTCAACAGATGCACCAAGTATTCACCTATGAACTCCAGAGGCAAGAACACTTGTGAGAAGCCCAGCCCCTTGCCAAGCAGCTGCTAGAAACTACTGAGAAAACAGAGGTCAGGCCCCCGACCCCTGATACCACCCTGCATTCTCACCAGGTGCATCAATAAACTGATGTGGTGGTTGGGTAACTTTGAGCTCACCAGCTGCAACTTTCTTTTCCTCTTCATAGTCAAGGACAGACAAAAAGATTTTTACCATTTCCTGCTCCTCCCACTCTGTCCTTTCAAAGGTGCCCCTTCCCTTGCCAATAAGCCCCCTTCTCATCTCTGCTACTGAGGTGATTTATCAAAGACTTCCCAATGGCTTCGCTGCGCTCCAGCCAGTTCCGAACAGCAGGAATGATCCCGGCCAGAGCGCATCTTCTTTCACTCTGCTGCCACAGCACTAGAACAGTCTGCAAAATCACAGCCATAACTTACACCGTGATAATTTACATTCAGTTCACAATACCAAGATTCTGTTTATAGCTCTGACGGAACAATTATTTTAATTAAAGCTGAAACAGAGCAACATTTCTCCCCATACTTGCCATGGAAAACATTCTAGTCATCATTAGTGGAGTGCATGAGCAGATTGGGTTTTGTTTTTTTTCCAGGCCAAACTTGGCAGGAATGACAAAACAAGACCTTATACAAACACTAAACCAAGCAGGGTATATAGGACTAGACCTGTTCTGTATCTAACACTTCACATTTAAAAGCTGAAACTCAGTCTTGGCTTGCTTTGTGTTGACTTTTCTTGTAGAAGGATTTCTTAAGGTAGAGAATAAAGGAAAAGTAAAAAAGAGCACTTGGAGTCACCAAGAACAGAAAAAAAAATCCTGAATAAATAATGAAGCTTCTGTTTCAAAAGACAAACATTCAGAAGGAAATAAAGCAAAAACTTATAAGAAAACCTAGCAGTACACCTGGTTATTTATCCTTCTGAACAAACTTAACGGCAGAGTATGTTTGTGTACCAACACACGGTAATTGAAGGCTGAATCATCTCACATCACTGGCCCTAGAACTCATCTCCATGAACATCCTAGTCTCCCCGCTAAAACCAAGAACAAGTTTCTCTCATTTTCAAGATGCAAACACACACTGCTTCAGTTCTGCTCGCACCTCCCTAGCCCACTCCTTACACTCTTCGTGCCAGTCACCAACCATCCCTCTCCAGGGCTGCCTTAGGGGCCAGGCTGCTCCCCAACCAAGGGGCTCCTGCTGTCTCACCTCACCACGAGCCCCCTCTCTCACTACTTCCCAAGCACTTCCAACACATTGTGCTTGACCATTCACCAATACTCAATTATAGCAAGCCACCTCTGAAGCTGAGCTTACTTATAGAAATGCACATGCAAAACTTGGAGCCTTCCTTGTAATCCTTCGGATTACAAAATACCCTTTTCATTGTATATTCTCAAAGAATGTGCCTGAGTAGACTCCTTAGTCAGCATGGACAAGCTTGTTCCTATGCTATCCTTTCTTCCCAGAATTAACTTCACCTGTAAGCGTTAAATCAAACATTTTAGTAGAATTTCTTTTTAACTTTAAGAATTGATAAAAAATACTGTAACACTGACCAATAAAAGCTAAATCCTTATGCTAATGGTTTATTAAATCAAACTGGAAGACCTTGTACCCACTTCACGTGTCAGAATATAATCTGAAAACAAATGCTTGCATTCTGCCAAAGGTGGAGCTTGTGCTGCTGTTTAATGCTATGAAAAAAATAAATTGTCAAGTTTCTGCCAGGTGGTTCAACTTGGATCTTTCACTTGCCCTCCTAGTAGTTCTTACTCGAGTTGGCAAGACAGGTTATGGAGTCTCCTCCTCTGGAGATGTTTAAGACCTGCTGGGACGCAGCCCTGTGCCCCGTGCTCCGGGTAACCCTGCGTGTGCAGGGGGTTGGACTAGATGACCTCTGGAGGTCCCTTCCAGCCTTAAGGATTGTGTGACTGTGCGATTCTCACCTCTCCTCTGCCCAGAGGCTCACTTTGTGCTGAGCAGCGTGCGCCGCGTACGCGAGCCTCTCGCCGCCGTGCGGGTGCTGCCGCTCCGGGGAGAGCTGCTGCCGCAGCTGCTCCAGCTCGCGCTCGTACATGAGCCGCTGCTCCTCCAGCGCGCTCCGCTTCTCCGCCAGGTACTGCTTCTCCAGAATCTGCACCACGTTCTGCACCGGGTCTGAAAGCAAACAAAACCGGCAACAAGTGAGACAGTGCCATTTCAGCATTACAGAACAAACGCTTTTGTTATTCATATGGCAGCAATAATCAAGACATCCCAAGCTGTTTCCAAACACAGGATGGCCACACTGCTTTTAAAAACTCACAGTCCAAAAGCCCAAATAAATGAATGCAAACATGAAAGAATACGGCATGCAGAAAGATAGAGCAATGGCTGAGACTCACTCCAGCTGCAAACTTCAGTATTGTGAATTCTGAGTATGTTCCAGAATCCCAGTAGGAAAGAAAGAATGGATGGAAAAAGGGATAAATTAATCAAGAAAATAAGGAAACAAAGCAAGACACAAAAGGAGACGATGTCAGCCAGTGAAGGAAGTGATTTGAGGAAGGCAAAGCAGTTACTTTCTCCATTTTGGCAGAGAATGAACACGATGGAGGGCAGCAGATGAAAACGGAGACAAACCCACTGTGTGAACACGGTCACGCGGGCCCTGAGCCCGTGCGCTGCACAACACGAAGCAAACTGCATCCCGGAGGCGACTCCTGCATTTAGCAGCACACTTCATGCCACTACCGCTCACAGCAAGTATCCCGCTGAATCCTAAAGCCAGAAACACGAACTGCTTGTGCCAACCAGGAGTTTAGTGAAACTGCATGCACGTTAAGGCAGCATCGCTTGGTGTACCTAAAGGTCTAGGTACAAACTGTGCCTCTGAAAGGGTAATTCAGTGTCACAAGCTGCTCTGTACGCTGCCAGTACAGACTGGATTCATGCACGCACACGTGAGAGCCTAAGCCCAGTGCGGGCGACAGGCTGCTGCGCTGGGTACCAGCTGGGTGCCCCTGGGCGGCAGCGGCCCCGCGGGCTGCAGGAGCTGCAGGGGCAGCAAGAGAAACGTTCCCATGCAAAGCTGCAGCTTTAAAACGAGCAAACGCTTGTGAAACCTTTTCCATTTGGCAAAGAGGAGAAACAAAATCACTTTGAAAGGGCTGCTATGCCTTTAAAGGATGCCAGCCTGTCACAAGGTAGGGGGAGAGAGAGAAAACAAACAAACAAACAGAAATACACATACAAGCTGCATTCCGTTGTATCATCCTGTTCCACAGATGGAGGTACCTTTCTCACACAAACGAACCCCCAAAACAAAGCAAATGCAGCACGACTTCCTTATGAACCATCTTGCCTTGAATAGCAAACACCACCCCCAGGAACATTCTGTGCGAGTCTCCCTAACCCTGCAATGTTGCACGAATTGGAAGTTGGGTTATTAGAGGATTAAACGCTAATTTATAGGAAGGGCTCTATAGGGTGTCCACCCATGGTAGTGTATGATGGCCAATGTAGCATTGCTGCATTCAGCAAGTCACAGCAACTGCCATATACTAAAACTATTCAGATTGATTTAGCAAAAGATAATTTAAGCAACTATTTGTAACTTTAACATCAATGGGTATTTACACACTATTCTTATTAGAAATGCCAGGGAAGGAAACGTGGTCTCCAGGGTGCTGCTGTTAAGAATTTGTATCTGCCTCCCAGCATCCTTCCTCTTGAAGTATTAAGTTTAGCAGAAGGTGCATTTTGAGCAGAAAATACACCCTGCTGCAAGTGGCTGGTGAGGCCCTATCCCCGTCAGCGGGAAAAGCCCCTGGCTTTGCACAAAGGCCCTGTGAAATAGGGCCGTGGTGGCAATGACAAGCATCAAGCTAAAGAGCCGTCAGCATAAATAGCAACCGAATTGCAAAACACTGCGTGCTCCAGAACAGGCTTAAAATAACCACAAATGCTGCTTTTTAGAACACGATATTCCCAGAAAGAAGGCTGGCTATTTTCAGCTCCTAAGCAGGCAGTGCAACGCTGGAGATAGGCTGGACCAAGCACTAATAGCCAGTGTGCCAAGCAAGGTGCTGATGGGCATCTGTAGCATCCTCCTCCTCTTCCCCTCTCCGGACACTACCAAGGTTGTCTGCAGGTGTCTGCATCACGGCCTGAACAGTTTTAATTGTTTCAGAATGGTTAAAAACACTCACATACACACAAAAAATCCCACAGATATATTATGCAGAAGATGAACAGACATGGAAGCAATTAAAGCTCTCTAATTTGTTTGGAAATACAGGAAATGAATTTAAGGTTGAGTCACTGAAACAAGGAGTTTCTTCAGCTTCTCCAAGAGGGAACCCAAGGGTACAGGGTGAGGGGCAGATGCTGCAGAACTGGCTCACGGGGGGCACAGAGGAACCTCCTCCAGGCCAGGCCGGGGCAAGACCCAGCCTGGCCCCTCTGGAGGGAGGCGACGCTGCCCCCCTGCTCGGCCCTGCTGGGACGCAACATGGGCCCAGCAAAACACAACTAAACAAGAAAATCCCCACAAACCAACCCACCCCAGGAGCTGTGGACTCCCTCTTCTTGGAAATAGTCAAGCCTCTCTAGATGGATCCATGGGCAACCAGCTATAGGTGACCCTGTCATGAGCAGGGGGGACTCTATGGTCTCCAGAAGTCCTTTCCAACCTGAGCTAGTCTGTGACTCTAAATTCCTTAATACAAGTGAACTTTTCAGCTAGATTTAGAGGATCACATCCCCCGCACACAGTCAAGTTTTCCTAAGGAAAATATTTGGCACAAGACGCAAAGAAAACTAGTCTTTCTTGAGTTAGAAAAAGCAAAGTCACTAGTACTTAAAAACAAAAACACACAGGGATATCATGCAGTTTATCAGGCACTTGCATTTTGCATTTCAATACAATTCAAATTCATATGTTTTAAGATTAAATTGAAGACAACTTCTCTAAAGAGATCATGAAGGTAAATTATGAATCATTTAACTACATGAGGAAGCTATAAACAGTGAAAACTGCCACTATTCAGAGCTGATAACAGTGCTTGAGAGAGATTTAAACACTAGCTCCCAGCCTGATATGCAAGTTGTTTTTTTGGTTTGTTTGTGAACTTAACTGGAATGCCATGTAACCTAACCAAATCCTTTACTTAAAACCTGAAAAACACACAGAAATAAGGTATATTTCTGCGATGCATTCCTGTGATCAGCATCTCAAGTTTGTCTTGCAAAGTTGATCCAAATCTCACAAAGATAAATGAGCGTGGTGACTGGGGCAGGGGAGCAGGGCAGTGTGGGTGGTTAGTTCATAGCTCTCTCCAAAGCCCAACACTTTCCTGGGAACTTTCCTAGAGTTGGATGTAACAGAGGGCTCCGCGGCAGAGCTGACACGCCAGGAACGGTAGCGTGTTTGTGCCATGGAGAAGCCAGGCTGCTCATCTGGACAGAGCTACTGTTCTCAGCTACATCAAGAAAAGCACCCCCACATCCTTGCTTTGGCTATGTCAAATCACTGATGCCTCAAAAGCCTCAAAACTCACAAATTTCCACAAATAATTATCTGTACAATTCTTAAAACAACTCTTCTTTTTTCCTCTTCCCCTGTGATTCCTCCAGAGAAAGCAGATGATAGAAGCAACTGTCTTCAAATGCTTCAGGCAGATACTTAGGGTTCCTGTGTATTATTTTTTCTGCCTCCCCCTCATTTATTTTTCAGTTTAAGGAAGAATAAATAAATATATAAAGAAGAAGAATAAATATATAAAGAATAAATATATAAAGAATAAATAAATAAATAAATGCAGGTTTTTGACAGACCTGCATTAGCTTAAATTATGAAGAGATGAAGTTTAGCTCATGCCACTTCTCCAGCAAGCTGAGAGTATCTCAGAAAAAAAGATATTTCTGATTTGCCATTAAGACGAAGAAAAACTGTGTTATCCAGTTACATAAGAAACCTTGGAATCAAAGACCATAGTTATTTGTATTGTTGGGGTTTATTAACCCTCATTACTCCAACTTGGTTGAGAAACATCTGTGCAGGAAGGAGGTGAATAGAGGAGCAGCAGGAGAGCTGGGTTACAGCTCCCCAGCTCCTCTGGAGCTGCACCACACAGGGGAGAGCAAAGATCTGCTGCGCGTGAGGAAGGAAACCAAGCTAAGGAAATAGCAAGTGTGTCCACACACACAAATAGGCCTGGATCCCAATCCACTAAAAGCTGACTGATCCAAAATAAAGATGTTTACAATGTTCAGAAGCACCCCTTCCAACAGCTAGATATTAAAAAATGAAGAAAAAAAAAAAAGTGTGCTCCTCTAGTCACCCAACACCGACTCACTGCACACTACTAACGTTTGCTCCAATCTCTAGTTAGTGACAAGCAGATCAAGCACCAGTTAATGCCCTCCAATGACTCCAGTCATCTCATGCACGAGCCAGTCAATTGGAAAACCTTTGTCCCAGCTTCGGCACAAATAGGGGATGCTCTGAGGCCTTAGGACAGGCAACAGAATCTTCACGAGGGATGACAACACTGAAGACCACCAGGACGGCAGGTTCATCTGGAAGTCATCTCCTGGTATGAGTGAACCATAGTGAGAACATTTCTATCACCAAATATCTTTTTCATGACAGTTTAAATGGACTAAGTGTGGACTCACACAAGTAACCTCCAGTAAAATCAAAACCAGACTGCAAAGAACAAATTGTTGCTAGAGAATCAAACATGTACAAAGCCACCATGCTGTACTCAACAGCAAAGAGAAAGTGGAAGAGGAAGGGAACAACAACAACAAAAACCACTAAAATGCTGTATTTTGATGACTAAAACACAGCAAATAATGAAAATGCTGGGGACATATGAAGGGGGCGGGAAATATCACTGAAATACTTTTTATTGTGTTTTCTTGAACAGTGACAAATTCCAAGATTCCTCTCAAAATCTGTGCATTTAAAAAAAATGTATAAGGCACTCAGCACTCCACTAGATTTTTCCTATCTTGGTACCATATTATAAAACATGAACTATGATTTGACTTCTAGAAGCTACAAAATACCATATTACTTCATTAAAATTGCCCCAAAAAAGGCATCACAATAGATTTTAACAATTAAAGATCAAGTATTGAAAGTTATCACAAGTCAAAATCAACCGAGCTGACATTTTGACTACAGGCTTGTTTTGTCTACAGTGTCTTTCAAAGAGGGTTAAAATCGTGTCAGTGATTTGGTGCAAGAGGAAGCGTGAACCTGAGTGAGCCATCGCCAGCGTGCACTTCTGCAGGAGCTTGCAAAAAAGGAGAGGTTTGCAGGGCTTGGACAATGAATAGACCTGCACTTGTTTACAAGTCAGCTCTGCTACAAAGGACAGCAGAGGTACCAACGTAGGTACTTTGCATGTTGAAGCATAAGTTTAGTAGTTGCCTGAATGCATTTTCCCTGAACGCATTTTCTTCTTGCTTCTCAGGCAGCTTATTTTATACTCACATATAACACCGTTCCTGGAAAATACTCCTCTGAAAATGCAGAGGGCACTGCAGCAACTGGACTATTTGCTGTGCCTAGAAATTAAATCCCACGTAGGGTTTGTCAAAAGATCCAAAAGGGCCTTTGGACTCGAATGTGGCAATTTCCTTACCATTGCTGTTCAGTGTCTTCATAATAACTTCCATTTGTGCAAACTCATAATTGTAGTCTGGTTCTGAAGAAGCTTCACTAGCTGCATCCAGGTCATGCTCGCCCAGGGGAGCGTCTTTCTCAAAATCTTTCAGCCAGTCCCTTCGTTTCCTCTTGGGCAAATTGATTCTGTTGGACAAATTAACACTTAGTTTCTAAAAAGTTTATGCAGAACAGCAGGAAGGAGAAGGGGGCTGTAAGCAAAGAGCCCCAGAAATATAAACGGTTACCTAAAGAAGTGGTTGTTTCCCCATAATATTCTGTCTCCATGCCATAACTGAGTGAGAGAACACACTAGTGCACCATTTACACAGGATCTAAAAGAAAAAAAAATAGAACTTTGGTGAAATCCTGAAAACAAAAGGAGGAAAAGTAACTATAAGGTCTCAGCTGCTTCCAGCTGCACAGTGATTTCTTTTCCATATGATGCACAAACCAACTAGATTCTCACAGCCTGTTTCTTGTAAACACTCTTGTAAAAACTTAAGTTTCATGGAAACCCTGCTGACAACGATCTCCAAAGCACAAGTTAGTCAGCGTACATCTGCAGAACATACTGTTAACATACAACACGTTCAAGTGTAAGAAAAGACCCTGACACCGAAGTGTCATCTTTCAGCAAACAATCCTCTGTTATTCACAAAGCTCTATTCTTGTGAACATCTGGGAAATAGTATTTGCAACTAAGTTTCTTTGTATTTAAGTTGCATTCATAAAATGGGAAAAATGGAGCTATTTGACTTTTACATCTGTGAGTCATATGGCAGAATATTGTATTTTAAAAGGGAAAACACCCTTAAGTAAAATGAAAAATATCTTTTCAGCCCTCTCAAGTCAGTATAAGCATGTAGGCATTTGATTTAAAAAATGGGTATTTTTGCACTGAAATTCTAATATCTTTTATTTCTGTTGACTCTAATCTGAAGAACACCTACACAAGCTTTAAGAATAGGCATGACTAAGACAAAATATTATACATTTTTTCCAGACATGTGCCTTTGTTCTTGCCAGTCAAAACGACTGATTTACAGCACTGTAACTCTATCACCAGAAGTCTGAATCCCTTCTGTTTGAAATTTTGTACTGTAGGCTGCAGAAGACATAAGTTGCCTCGAAGAGGTAATTTACTGAAAGAGGAGTAGAAAAGGTTTCTTAAAAATAAAAAAAACTAACAAGATATCCCTCAAACCTTTCCTTCTCGTACTCTTGTATGTGACTCCATTTTAAAAAGTCCACTGAAGAAGTCACAATACCTCTAAAATGAAAAGTAATGAAAATATTGAAACAGAAACAAAACAAGAAAGTTGGATTCATATCTTATTTACCCGGTAACAAAATCCATAGTTTTTAGATCTTTCAATTAGCTCATTTCTCACATGAGCATTGCAAAGCCTCGTGCTTTGCAACAGGAACTACAGAATTTATCCTTCCCCATCAAAATGCAGCCTGCCATCCCACAGAGCTTGGGGTAGCAGCAGCATCTTTGTCATCTTATTTACTACCTTAGACACACACAGTCAAGTCTTCACTCCTAGCGTGCGTGTGTATGTGTATATAAATCTCAGTTCTATCTCTGAATTTCATTCCCAAGTCAATTGTTTTGAAGCTACTAACTGACCCAAATATAAGATATTTCTGACTTTGTAAAACATAAATGCAGACAAGTCATTTGGTAATGAAAAGCAAGCCCTTCAAAGGCTAAGTGGTAGCTGACGTTCCTTACCTTGCATTTTCTTTTGGGGTCAGTGTAACTTCTCCATCTACAGCAATATCAATCTCACAGTGTTCTGGCTGGATTCCTATACCAAAGAGCTGTATATCCTGAGAGGTATCTGCACCAACTCTTGTGTGATCCTGGAAAAGAAGCCATTACTAAGAGGCGAGCAAACTACTCCTGTTTATACAACTAAGACAATATTAGTTGAAGCACTGAGACCACAAAATCCACGTAGTGATCCTTTGTTAGGCACAGCTACACAGCAGAAACAGTGCCACAGTTGACAGGAAGACTATAAAGGTCTTTGCTGCACTGTATTTCATCTTAATATAGTTTTAAATAAAGCATCTGACAGACCAATTTTAAAAATATTCTTAAACTATGGTTACACTCATGAGCGTGCATGCATATATCCATATACATACATTTATGTGTGTGTGCAGATACACAAATAATACATATACACACTCTTATATACCTGTGTATATATACACAAACCACACACATTTCTGTGTGCATATAAATATGCATATATATTCACACACACACACATATATATGTATGTGTGTGGTAATGCATACAGTGAAGTAAACCAACCATGTCTTACAGCCCTATGTGACAGAGTACAAGAGCTGGACAAAGAAACAAGGTACAGAGTCAGCCTTGCTTTTGGAATATTATTTACGCACTCAGACAAGTATAGTGACCCCCAAGTAACCTGAAGCCATACTGTAAAGTCTGGTGGAAATGCTTTACGTTGTCGCTATATTTTGTCTGCTGCTGTTCAAACACAGAAGCCCAAGCATTGTCCCTAAACCAGAAAACTAGCTATAAACTGGACAGGACAGTCCTTCCTATCTTATTCACAAGGAACTTACACTTCCAAACTATTGCCTACTTAGCTGGCTTTGCTCAGTTTGTATTTCACACTTTCCCTCTGAAATGAAGACCATGCTAAACTGAATAGCATGAAAAGTAGTGACACAGGGAAACACATGTCTATACATTATTAAGAGTTTTTTAAACTTTATTTTATTTTTCTCCTCATTAATCCCTGTGTATTCTTACTGATTACTACTAAACACATTCCCCTTTGCTTAACTGATTAAATATTTAAGGCATTCCTCAATTCACTAATAGAAAGAAGCATCTTATATAAGGCTCTTAAATTAAGCAGCAATACTGCTTAAGCCAAAATACTGCTTGGTTCCTGGCTGGAAGAGTTGGAATTTATGGGAGCACGAGCACACTTGAGAGCACTACTTCTCCCACCTTGCACACTACATTTCACTTGGTATTTGGCAGATCAATCAGGCAACCAGCAAGCTTAATTGCAAGAGATAATGCAAGCTGCAACAGTAGAGGCAGGCCTGCTTTATTTTAATTCCAAATAGTCTTACAAAAATCTAAATATGCACTGAATGATGAATTTAGCCACAAACTGAAGTCAACAAACACGTTATTTTTCCATTCCACATCAACATCCTGTTTGCATTCTTACCTTTAAATAATAAACCAGCAGCTCATTGAGTGCAGGGTCCGCATTCAGGTTTACCAGATAACACTTGTCATCCCCCACCTTGATACCTGAAGACTCTAGTGATATTCCCATGCTCTCTAGCTGTCTTTGCCTCTCCTGCAAACAAAAACAGGTTAATCTTCTCTGCTGCAATATGTAGAGACAAGTACACTAAGTGAAGAGTACTTGAAGCTGAAGATTAGCACACATTTTATACATTGCTACCAGAAACAGCATCACACATTAGATGCAAGAAAAGAATGCAAGATAGACATCAATAGTCAGTTAACTTACTTTTAACAAAATTTATTTTTATAGACTGAAATCATACCTAAACCTCAAACACCTACTTATCCAAAAAGGTGCTTGCTTATAATATAGTTTTGATATATTTAATAATATCTTAAGATATAACATTATATTATCACTAGTGAATACATATACATATTTTCCTCCTGTAATTAATATGACACTAAAAGCAATAGAAAGTACAAACAACTGCCTCAAATTTTGATGCTTTTGAAATGGTTAATTTTATAGTGACTTCACAGAAAACATGCTCAGGATCACATTATGCTCTTATAATCAAAAAAGTGGCCTGAAAGTATTTGGATGTTTTGTTTAAAAAATCAAATAAGAGCTTTTATCAATTATGCAAGTGACACAACTATATTTATTCTAATGAAACTCAGACCATGAAAAAAATGGAAAGCATGAGGAAAATCCAGAGGAATCCAGTGGGTGGAGAAGACAGCACAGTCCACTGAAGCTCATGGAATTCAGCTGGCTTCCCTTTCCTATTTCAGATTTTGAATTACCTGTGCAATTTCTTCTGTTTTCCTTAGTTTTTCTTCCCAGGTGACTGTTAGCTCTTTTATTAATTTTTCTGATTCTTCCAATTTTTCCTTCAGTTCTGGAGCTTTCATGGCCTAAAAGGCAGAATTGGCAAAGCAGTTAGCCTAGTCTTCACTTTGCCCCAGCTGCCTGTATAAGGGAGCTGCACACACCAACAGAATATCAAACACAGCAAATACAAATTTCAGCTTTCCCTCCAGTTATTCTATGTCAGAAGATAAAAAAAAAAACAAAAAAAAAACCCCAAAAAACAGTTCATCTGGCAAAGGAAGAAAGTAAAATCAACCAATAATTGGTCCAGATCTGAAACAGCTGAAGATTTACATAGCTACATAGAAGCTACTAGAGCAACATTATATAAGAAAATGCCAGGGCATGGTCACTCAGGATTTAGTGTCTGCATAAAATATCCAATATTTAATAGCTCTTGAGTCTTAGTTGTCTAAAGATCAACTCCACTGCCTGTCTTGTTACAGCTATTTCAAACACAGCTCCTCCTGAAATATAGCTTTCCATTCTACCCCAATTTTTTAAGCGTTCTTGAAGTTTCATTACAGCTCTCAGACTTATACTGCTAATTACATCCAAAGGCAGGCACGCACTGGAGCTAGCAGAGGCTTCCCACTTCACAACAGGAAGCAGAAACAAGGAACTTGAAGATTTCCAGTCATCAGGAACAATTTAGCAGCCTCGCCTATAACTGTTTTGAACAGAAGGTTTTAAGGGATGAGAGAAGAGAACAAATATAAAAAACTCTGGATACCTTCCTACTGACTGTGCTTAATCACAGTCTGCCAATTTACCAGGTGCCAATAATTAAGCATAGAAATCTGTTGCGACTTAAATTGTGGTTAGAGTAGAAATATAGATTCTTACTGAGGAAAAAAAGTGAAAGGGTTCTTTCCATGGCAAACTTTCCCACTTCCACTTGCAAGGTACTATCCATGCAAGAAACACAATTCCTTACATGAACGTCAAGTTTAAGCACCACTCATAGTTACACTGAAATAAGTTTTGGGGTTAGTTTGTTTTTCATTTGTTTGTGTGTTTTGGGAGTGAAGGACTGACCAATATTGTTTCAAAAAATATCTAAAGCGTAGTCCTACATTGCAATGGTTAGCTTCCCCAAACATCAAAAATATTCCTACTCTAATAAATATACCTGTTTGGAGGGTAAGATTAGCAGAAATAATTGTGATAGGTATTGATCTGTAATGCCCATTGCTGATGGTTTCAGTGTTGCACTTCCATCCATTCTTAATTAACTTTCACAGACAAAGGACAGAAACATTCCATGTATTTTTAGGTCCAATACCAAATACACAGTTTTTCATACTTTTCCATTTGACATTATACACTCCATCAGTTTGGAGGCGAAGCTTTCACCAGTAGCTCTATGTTATAAAGATGGATTACAGGTCTTATTTGTGCTACATCATTTAATGATTGACATAAAATTCTTATAGAATGGCCTATTCTATATAACAGCTGTACTATGGTGTCCTGATTTAAAAGATATTTTAAAAAACAAGAAATATTATATTGGAACTATCTCAGGAAACAAATTATTTTAAAAATAATATAATTCTCTTTTCCTCATTTTTGTAAGACTTAAATATCAAGCTGATCTTCACAAAGTCTGTAACATTTCTTCGAGTAACTCCGTATATACTGTATCATGAATAGCTACCTCAGCTTGAGAGAGCTGTTCTTTCAGTTTTTCAACTTCTTCACGTAATTCTCTGATGACCCTGGCATTTGGATCTTCGTTCACCACGGCATGATTAACTATCCTCTTGGCTCTGTCTGCATATCTCAGAGTGGAGAGCGTTTCTTCGTAGTTGTCCGCGGCCGGGCTGATTGTGGCTATCATGGCAGTTTGGCTGTTTCCTCCCAAGTTGTCCTGTAGGACACATTCACAGCAAGTTGAACGATTAAAAATTGTTCTGTAACTATAAAATGCCTTTATGAACACATTTTAAATGCAAAGCTTTAGTTAGACACTGAAATATGCCAATTACTTTGCATCCAAATATAATCCATAAACTTCTCCAACCATCTCCACCGGCTTGGATTCTACTATAACTTAGAATAGGCCAATTACGCCTGTACACAGAATTACCACTGTCTACATTAAAGTCTGCAAATTACTTGGAGCAACTTGTAGATGAGAGCACCTTAGTTCTCATCTCTCCCCACAAACCACAAACACTCCCAACCTGGCAGCTTGTGAGCAGGGTGAAGGGAGCATTAATTACCTTGAGAAGCCAGGTGAGCACAGAGTCTCTGTAAGGCACAAACTTGCTTTTCCCCTTCCCTGCTGCTTGGTCAGCGAGTGAGGATATAACCAAGCCCAGTGTCGACAGTGATCTATAAAGGCAACACAGCAGAACACCTCTGAGCACATATTCCAAATGTGGATTTAATAAATACAGAGGAGAGGGGGTGGCTGGAGTTGAATTTGTGCTCTCCAGAAATCTACATCCAGTTTTTACAATATCATAGAACAACTGAAACCAGGGCAAAATATCTATGAAAGTTACACGAAGTTACACGTAGAGAACAAAAAGATATCTAAAATACCTCATCTCCTCTGGCAACAAGGCCAAGTCCCAGGAAAATTAAGTTAAAATATTCAAGTATTTTAACAAGTTTTAAAAGGCCATGACTGTTTTAGTACAGTGAGAGCTACTGACTCAGATTAGACATCTACTGTTTCCCAGAGACTAGAAATCTTTCCATCTTGGACTCTCTGCCCCATGACATTATTACGAGTCAGTGTTGGCAGCACAACAAAAATATCCTGTCTCTATGAGGAATGTTTTAGGAACACTAGCAGCTTAACAACAAACTAAAACTAAACAATTCCCTACTCATGAGGAGGCAATCTCAAGACAAAACCAGCTGTAGCCCAGCAGAACTAGTCTGCCCTGGTGGAGCAGCACCCAAGCAGCCAGCACATGACAATGAAGAACTTCTCATCGCAAGAGCCCAGTTGGGAAGTCCTTTGACAAATGGGCTGATCTAAAAACGAGATGGTGTTTCACTAGTTTTTTTGGAAAAAAAGTAAAGACCAAACAGTCCTCTTGTTACCAAAATTTTTTGTGAAAAATAGAGCAGGTAAAGAAAGTCCTAAATTACTTATCAGACACCCCAAATGACACTACAATAGCAAGGAGAATAAGCAAATTGGAACTTGTACCGCTTCTACCTAAAAAGACAGTGTGACTGTATTAGCAAACTTTGCAAAACATCTATATATTATATATTCCAACTGCTATAGAACCTAGGGTAAACTATAAACAACAGGGAAGATCTTGAGGTATGTTAAGATGTATATTAAGATAATGAGTTGGTCCAGGATCCTGAGAACATTTAAATCAAAAGATCCAAAGCAGTAAAGACGTAATGAACAGATGCCTAAGGAATCCTAAAACAGACAGTGCCAGAGCCCAAGAGGGATATTGATTCCTCCTACAAGGCTCAATTACCCCATGAATTCCCATAACTCTCAAGGAGCACTTTAGTAGGGTTGCAATTAGAAAGTCAAGTAATCATTTAGTCATCTTTGTATTCAAAGTAATCAAGTAGTCATCTCCGAATGTACTTTTCCCTACTCCATCCTTTTGGGTTTTTCCTCTCGAAGGGTCAAGACGGTAGCAAGTTGATCGTGGAAGAACAAGCAGTGGGTGATCCATAGCAGCCTCCCACAGCACAGCTCAAAAGCACTGGCAGCGCAGGCCCAGTGGAGGCTGCCTTAAGGAAACATCGGGTTAGAAAAACTCTCTGCCCTATTTTCCTCCTTCTCTTTTGAAATGAGGGGAAATGTGAAAACAGAAGCGAAAAATTGGGGGAAAGGAGAAGAACAAGGACTATTTGCACTAGGGATGAGGGATGGAAAAAAAAAAACAGGGCTTACAAAAGTCTGCCACAAACTGTTTCACAACAGGTCTGTAACACCAATTCTAGCTATAGACACAGTATTTTAAAAAGTGAGCAATTATCACTTTATTACACAGAATTAAGAGATGCGATCATCCTTCTGCTTCTCATAAATACCAATTTATTTTAGGACTAATTGCCAATGAAAGTGGAACTGCAGTCTTTTATTCTTGAGATTGCATAAGACAAAGCTGCTGTTTAAAGACTGTAAGAAGAGTATGAAAAGAATCAGCGGCACCACAACAATCCCAGGACTGGGCGGCCGCTTTGCTTCGCGCTAAGCGCCGCGCAGACCTGTCATGGCGCTGACCCTACCCCACGACGCTTACAGAAGCGCACCCCACAGACTGAGGCAGGTACAGAACCAGTGGCTTTGCCCAGGACAGGCTGCGGAGAAGTCCCTATTTATTTCCGCAAACTTCCCATTTTCCCTGTCCCGTAAGCGTGGCCAGGCTCTCCCTTGCTGTCCGGGGCAGGCCTGAGGTGAGGCGCCATCCCTCACCTCAGGGGAGGGCCCCTATCCCTCAGCAACACCCATCCAAGCTGGTTTCCTAAGATCTCCATCTGCTCTTTAAAAGGCAGGACCTTTTTTTTTTTTTTTAATTACTAGTTAACACTGAACATAAAAAGAACAATCCCTACAATCATTTTGGAGCCAGTTCCCTACCCATTTTTAAAGGCTTCTTTTCTCATTCAGATGACTGGTGACACTTACTAACCAGAAATAAAATTACAGACTGTTTATTGAAAACACCTTCCTAGCTGCTAATTGACACTTTTTTTATTCTACTTCCTCCTACTCACGCATTCTAGAAATTCTTTGATTGCGCTGCAAAGTGCTGGGAGGCACCTGCGTTTAGAGGCTCATGGAGGAGCTAGTACATCCCGGGCAGCAACGGGCACATCCAGCTTCCTTATGAATTATGGGAAGCCCCTTAAGGAGAGCAAAAACAAAATGAGCAGAGATACCCTGAACCTTCCTCATAATCTAAGGGCAATGTGCACAGGCTCATAGGCAAAACAGAAGCCCTCTTTGGGATCACAACTTCACAGAGCCATTGATATAAGCCACATAACTACCTCACTGGCAATAAATCCTCCTCACTGACGGCCCGTCTGCACCACGCTGTCCTAAACCAGCCAGAGCTGGGGCTTAAAGGAGGCCAGCGTGGTCCCTACCTGCTGTCACACCGCCACGAGGGGCAAAGCAGCCTGCAGAGGCTGCTTGGACGTGGCACCACACGGTGCGGCGGGCACAGCTGAACCGCGGCCTTTCCCCTTCGTATAAACACAGAAACAGCCACGACATCGCCATGTTCTTCTTCAGGGTGATAAAGCAAAGCACAAGCAGCAATTTTTTCAGTTTAATTCCAGCAACTCTATTTTTGATCTCATAAATTTATCCAGCACATGCTAACACAACCCAAGATGTTACTTTATACATATGTGTGTGCATGTGTATTTACACGTCAGCTCAATAGACAGCAAGATAGACAGCTTGAGTATAAGAGGTTTCCAGTAAGACTTTTAATTTGTTAGTATCTGTTGCATCTGTTCTAGGAGTTGGCATTTGAATTCTTCCTCAAAAATTAGAAAGAAACATTTAGCTTCACTTCTGTTTATGTGCAAGACAAGAACAGTTCCTGGTCAACCTGTTCTGAATTTGACTAGTAATCTGCAGGGAAAGATGACTGAATCATATCGTTTCATGGCACATGGACTCCACACCAGCCTGGTTACCAGTATGACACAGTAAACATATTATGAATTAGAGGTTATGCTATAAAGAACAAACAGGCTAAAACTCTAAAAATAGTACCTTAAAATCATTTTTAGCATGAGTGCTGTCCAAGCACAGTTCTTGCTGACACTGTCAACTGAGAATAACAGGAAGTTTTGTAACATTTAAAAATTAAATTGAAAAAAGCAGCAGCTTTTAACCTTATAGTTTAAGTGTACTAATTTTCCTGGGAAAAAATGAATTGAGACAGTAGTAATATTGTACTAAATTCTTGCTTTTGGAGAATAACACAGTAATTATGGTAAAAGAGGGCCTTGAAACTTGTTACTGCTTGAATGCAAATGCCCAAGGCAACGTTAAACTTGCACAGATTCATTCTAGCCTTTTTTTTTTTTTTTTTTTTTTTTTGGTGGGAATTAATACTCTTACACATTTTAATACATGTTGGAAAAAAGCCATTCAGCTCTGCAACTTCACATTCTTCTTTGGGCATACGATGAGACAAATACATGAGCCCGAGGACAGGGTGGATAAGTGAATCACAAAAAGTATATGTTTAATTAAAGAGTGTTGTTGTCACTTTTTCCAGATAAAATTCATGTAGTCCTCATCTGAGTCAAGGATGAATCAGGGTCCCTACACCAATGAAAACGCATGGTGTTTAAGCAAAGAGCAATCAAAAAAGACATATTTCACTGGTTTTGACTAGGCATATTGTATGAACAGACTTGTGGCAAGCACACCAAGACAGGACATGAGAGAAACAACAGCCATCCTTAGAAGATTAGGCCCTGCAATCAGCACGTGCCAGTGCCTTACTTGTTTATATTGCTGCCTTCCTTCAGACGTTCTCCCGCAGCTCCCGTTTTGGACACTCTTTCACTGCCAGCCAAATCCACCAGGCTGACCTTGCTGACCTTCTCTCCGGAATTCTGCACAGTTGAAACACGGGAGGAAAGCAGCAAAGAACGTGAACGCACAAAAAGAAAATGCACACCAGCAGATCTGATTTTAGCACCATTAAACACTGCCATTCATAATACTAAGGGTTACAGTATGACTTTATACACACAAGCAAGAATAAGCAGTAGTTTTAAAAAGCTCTTTTAAAGTTTCAGTCGTATTTTTTTTATTCTACACTAATGAGACAGAATGAGCACTGCTGTGACTTGGATAACTTCACTGGCATAGCAAACCACTAAAGCACACTAACTTCAACAGTTAACACCTAAGAAGTTTCACAGTGGCAGAACAATCTTAAAAAGTGATCCAACTTTTTGCTTTATCTGGTTTCTCTCCTCATTATTCCAGTGTTTTCTCAATCTTAGGCTTTTGCCAAAATACTTTTTATTGCTGGGCCCCATGGCATTAAAATTTAGCTGTACTGCTAAGCAAATCATGTATGCATAGCAAAGAAAAAGCAGTGACTTGTGTTAAAGACTAGAGAAAGAGGAAGAAAGTCAAAACAGCAAACATGATTAAGGGAATGGAACATCTCTCGTATGAAGAGAGGCTGAGCGAGCTGGGCCTTTTTTCTCTGGAGAAGAGACGGCTCAGAGGGGATATGATTAATATGTATAAGTTCAGGAAGGGAGAATGCAGGGAGGAAGGGGACAGGCTGTTCTCACTGGTGGCCAGCGATAGGACGAGGGGTAATGGCCACAAGCTGAAACACAAGAAGTTCCGTCTCCAGGTGAGGAGGAACTTCTTTACTGTTAGGGTGACAGAGCAGTGGAACAGGCTGCCCAGGGAGGTTGTGGAGTCTCCTTCTCTGGAGGTCTTCAAAACCCGCCTGGATGCCACCCTGTGCCACATGCTCTAGGTGTGCCTGCTTGAGCAGGAAGGTTGGACTAGATGATCTGTAGAGGTCCCTTCCAACCTTAAATATTCTGAAATATTCTGAAATCTTCTCTTCCACTACAGATCAAGTTAAAGACATTGTAATATCATGTGGCAAATTATCTCCATGAAATGCGGTGACCCTTAAAAGCTTGGGGGGCTTGGAAGCTGAGACAGGTCCAGTTTTAAAATGGTAGGTGTTTGTGTCCTTAAAGCTTTATCCCCCATGAAGTGATACCGCTCATACCTTGCAGAGCATGCGCTGGGGCAGCAATGCAAAGAGCGTGTTTTGTAACTGATCATTATTCAAACTGAAAATATCCAGTGTCCAAATGAAGGAGAGAGAAAGAATTCATCTTCATTTCATAAATGAGTCAACAGAAATACATACACCAGACTGCAGGTCATACAGTGTCTGAGTCACTATGATATTGAACACAGCATGAGAGCGACTGCTTTCTTCATTCATGTTGGTTGCAGCAACTGTTCGAGATTTGTTTCCCTCCGACATCAGTGACTCAATATCCTACAGCAAAAAGGGATAAAAGGTAATGCTAGGATAAAAGCAAGGGTTGTGCTTGCTGAACAAAATGCCCATTTAGATGGAACGTTATGTAGGTGTGGGAAAGAGGAAGCAGGGAAGGCAGAAGTAACAAGAAACGTCTTTGTATATTTGAGATGCACAGGTATGAGCAGGATGTAGTTTCACCCAACGAGCTTAAATTACACCAGCATATCAGGTGCTGGAACAACATGCAATGCACATTCTTCTGATCTGCTGCTGAAACGTGTCAGCAACAACCACAATACAAATCATATTTGTGTTACACTCATAGCTCCACTTACATAAATGAACACAACATGTCTCTCGAGCAAATCGCCCTAATACCTTCTTCACTTAATTGGCTCTGAGGGTACCCCAGCTGGAGGCTGCACCTTTCCACACATGTAAGAGCAAAGATGCTTAAGCTAAGTCTGACTCATGTGCTTGCTGAGTCTTTCCAGGCAATTTACAGAAGTCATCAGCCAGAAACTAGGCATTAACAAAATATCTTAAATCTGAACAAATCGGATCTGCTTTCAAAGTACATAATTCACCAGAAGTGTGAAAGCAGTTTACAGCTCAGAGTATGCACCGATGAAAGGGCTATGCAATTCCCACAAGAGACCTGCTTTAATTATTCTCTAATGCAGTTAAGTTGTTCATTGGCTTCTGCAACATCAACAGATATTTAATGGAATCAGGAACCCAAGTGGGCTCATATGGTGCTGTGAATTAAAATATGAATGATACATGCTATATTATACATTCTCATACAATTAATATCTGTAAAGAACTAGGTTGCATTCAATGGACAAAAATAATTATCCATGCTGGAATACATGCTATAAGACTTAATATTTTTGTTTAAGAGCCTCTGATTTCCTGTGTATTCTGTGCTTTGTATGTAGCATATCAATCAAAAAAACCATACCACAGCTGTTACGTTTTAACCAATATAAAGCAGAATCTAATGCTTCTAGATGAAACGATCTTAAACACTAGAGGAGATCTTTGTGAAACACCTGGATAGATACCAGTTTGTCACAAGATTGCTATTACTTATGTACACACAAGTTATTTATTCGCTTGTGAGCGGTTTCTATTTACCTCAAAGTTTGTAACAGCCAGCTGAGACAAGCCATCCACGTAGGGGCCCAGCACTTTGTGCTCTCGAACCTTAAGTGACTGCCGACTCCTGTGGAGTAAAATAGGTTTTATGCACAAACCACCAGAGTGAGCTTTATTTATTAGAAAGCAAAAACAATAATTTAAAATGACAAAATAGTATCTGTAGAGCAGAAGTCAATCTGCTATGCCTTTTAATTGAAATAACAGAGGAAAAGGCTTCAGGAAAAAAAATGATAAATTAATCTAACAGGTTTCGGTCAATGTCTATTTTAATTTTTTTTTTTTTTTTTTTTTTTTTGTAATGCTCCACATCATCATCCCCCAGCTTGTAGCTGGAACAAAACCTTAGAACCAAACCTACTTGGCTTATTGACAAAAAAGAGAACCAAAATTCCCCCAGAAACTTGCTAAATCTACTATTCTTCATATGTTTTCCACATTGTATTGAGATACATTAATTAAGTCTAAAATCCACTCATAAGCTAACCTATGTAGCTCTGCACGTGGATAATCATGGTCAGGAATCCAATTATGCACCATATATTTCACAACTAAAATTACTCACCCTTTTGGATCAAGGAGATCTCTAACCTTCTCATTGTAGATTTCCATATAGGACACTTCAACTTTAAAAGTATGAGATTCATTTTCTTCCACAGAGATTCTCTGAAATAAAGCACAACAGAGCCGTGGGATCAGACCCAGCTGCTCTGCATTGCCCATCATTGAAAACGATTTTCCTGAACCTAAGGGAAAAAGGAAAAGAAAATGCTTGAGAATGCAGTTTTGGGGTTACTTTGTTTATGAAGCACATTTTTGAATTCTCTTTATACTCCTCCAGAAGCTCATATCAGAACAACGCGATATTATCAGATGCAGGCTAAAAAAGAAAAGAAAAAAAGGGAAGGAGAGAGCGAGACACAGAGAGAGAGAGAAATAAATCCCTTCAGCAGGGCATGATTTGCAATCCTCTTTAACACAAAATGAGCCTTGGTATGAACTATTTTGAGGCTTAGAAAGTGACTGCAAGAGATACCAAATATTATAGTGCCTGGCTTTGCTGAGCTCATTGTGCTTACACAGAGCATCAATTTGTAAGAAGTAAATACAAATCACTACAATAAAATGGAAAACTGCATCCTAGTTAATATTGAGGTTTAACTTTATAATGTTTCTAAATTTTTTTTGACATTACCTAGTTTTATATTTATGTTCTACTCTCTCCATTTATCACAGGAAACTCTCTCACCTGTCTGTCCATAGGCAAATATACAAGCATTATATCCCTGAAAGGCCTTTTCAAGAATTCCTTCTCCAAGGCACTTGAACACCACTTCTTGACCTACAAAATAATATATTTTTTAAATTAATTTAAAACAGTAAAAGAAAACAGGTCGCATTTCACTGAAAAGGAATTCAGAAATTATTTCTACTGTTGATAAGGTAAGGATTGGTAAGGATTAAATGCTTTCATATGCAACCAAATGATTAAATTAAATCTGGCTGCCTATAACAAGTATAATAAGTTGTGTGTTTAAATCTACTGATCATTTTCCTGTGAGGCAAATACTACTTCAGTAACTGAGGGTTTAAGTTGCACACTTGGTAAACAGTGTAGGTCCCTGGATTTTATATTATTTTAGGGGAAATTTTGTAATAAAAATATTTAATTATGTGATTTAAAAAAATAACAATGTGATTAAAAATGTGTAATCACAGACTAAACTGATTGCAGAAAAACATTAATGAACTAGGATACTATAGCTACAACAAGAGTTACACTAGCAGCAGCAGCAGTTTTTCTCTTAAGAACTGGCAATAAGTTTCACTCATTGCTATTATTTTTAAACCTGTGCCATGGTGTTGCTGTAAGCAAGACAAAAGTATTCTGATGATAACCAAGGAAGGAAAGGCAGGTTGTTAGGTGAGGAGATTTCAAAGCAAATTTGTTTAAGTACATATCCTGACAAACCCATAGCCTGAAACATCAGCTACAGTCTGAAAATCCTCTCTTGGTTCCAGACAGACAATTTTGGTATCCTTCAAACTTTCAGATATAAAATATGAAAATGGGCATGGGGTTTTTATTCAGAATTTGCACACCACAGCCAAGGTTGAGGGGTTGCCCGTTTGGAGCTCTGACCTGGGAGCTTTGCCATCTGCGCGGACGCCCAAAACAGGATCTGTGCTAAAGGCCATATTCATATCTACTCTGGTGTTTGATTTTAAGCTTAAATGCACTGCCTGGTGACTCTGTGAAGCCACGTCATCTGCTTATCTCTTCTACGGACAATGACTTACTGGTTTAGCTGTACTGAAATATTTGTCAGTTATGAGAAATTATTTTGCATCAGGGCGGTGTTAATGATTGCCACAGTTCCCAAAACAGAACACACTTACTGGAATCAAAAACCTATTTAGCTGTCTGTTTAGACATTGCATGAGAATATTTACAATCTTTGAGTACTAGGTAATCCATAAAATGCTATTGGGACAATCTGTGCAATGACTATGGAATGATTTACACAGGTAAACAGAACTAAAAATTCCACATATTATGCTTATTTCCTTTAATGTCTCTTGCTGTAGAAGAAAATCTGTTACAGCAAAGATCATCTGCGTATAACTTCCAAATTTAACTTCTAAAATTCTAAAACGTTACTGTTTTTCTTGGATTAGCAGAGTTCAAATTAACAGTTCAGAAACACTGAATAGAAGAATCAAAAACAGAGGAGACTGTTGTACTTAAGAAATTCCATCTCCACTCTAGTATTTTTTCATTCAATTTGATTATTCAATCATAATGTATGTGTTGAGTGATGCATCGTCTGACAATAATTATCCTCTCCAGCTGCAATCACATTCTGGCTTATCAGAAGGCAGTAGCTTGAAACAAATCAGAAACTTTCATGTAACCATGCAAGAAACTTCTCGTAAATTTGTCACAAATGCTTTTAAGGCAACCTAGAAAAAATCTTGCCCCAAATTCATGCTTTTTTCTTCCCATACTTTTATTGCTACCAAAGCGTAGATGAAAAGAGATTCTTTGTGCCTGTAAAATTTGCTTCTTTTTAAAGCTTAGTTCACACTTTCCATATCTTAGACAAGTCTGTACAAACTCTGTACAAACAAAAAGATGTTCCATCTTTCTCAGATACTCTGAGGACTAGCAACGAGCAGCTGAGAAAGATTTCTCGCAACCAAAACCCCAGCCAGAACACATGAAACAGCTATGTATTTTATGTACAACACACCATAAAATAAATCGTGAGGCTGATAGGAACTGCTATATTGTTTCCAGGTTAGGTTTCATTTTTACAGACATACTAGCTCACATTTTAACAGGTAGCAATTCTCGACAGCAACAAATCACAGTACAGTAGTTCAATGAACTAATGGTTAAAATAAAACTTGATCTGCTGAGATAAGAAGTATTGAAAGCTCTGCTTTTCAGCTTTAGAAGTTTTTCAAACAACAATTCTGAGACAAGTTTTAAAAGAAGTCATTTGAAATCAGAAAAGAGATGCCTACAAGACGTGAAGAACAAGAACTCTGCTGAGGAGTTCACGTGGGCAAGTTGGGGATACAGACACTCAGACTGTCCTGCCACAACTTAAAATCCCTCATGGGAGTAGGAGCCTAGAGCTCTTTAAACATTTCCTATGGTTAGTGTCCTCTTAATATAGCTAATGGAAGAGCAGTAGTCAGCATATACCTTTCATACTGAACTAAACCTTAGGCTAAAGTCAGTTGTTCAGTCTCGCAGAAACACAGATCTGAGAGATTTCTGGCCAAATTTGATGCAGTTTAGAAAGTTTAAAAGGAAAAAAAAATCAATGCAGGGATAAATGGCTACAGGAGGAGGTCAGTAGAGGGGATTTAAACACTTCAAACCTGCCTCACAGCTCTTGTAATTAGTTATACCATCTCTTGAATCTGACCCACACTAAAGGATTTATTTCCCTCGCGCCATTTCACTTCAGCTTAAGAGGCTCTTGGTGTTGGGGCTGCTGGTAAAAAGAATTCCATGTTCTCTGCTCCACAAATTTCTCCATGCCCTCCCCTCCACCGGAGCATCACGCCGTTATTTATCTCGATGCTTTCCAAGGCTGGCAGGTACAGCCTTATCAGGAACCTACTCCTGACTCATTCAAGTCCATGAAAAAATAATTGGTGGAAGCTCTTTTGCTTTTTCTCCAATCCTCTTCCCTGCTGTCTATCAGGCCGCACTTATCCCCCACCAGCTTAAGTCAAACTTACTTTGTCCTATAACCAAATTTCTTCATTTTCTCAAAAATCTATTTCACGGGCCCTTTTTTTTCCCTTTCCAAGTAAGCTTGTACTTATACTCAGTGATTTCTCAACTGCATCTTTCAAAATGAAATCATCAGAAAAGAGGCACAGTGGGAGCATGTGATAACCAGCCCAAACTCGGAGTTTTATAACCATTCCTGGCTGGGAGTGATACAGCTACACACTAGTCAGGAACATTCTCAGCATAAAGAGTAACCCTCCTTCTACTTGCTAATTAGTTGGAGGGGAAAAAAACAACGATAAAAAATAAAGCATTGAATTTAAACTACAAACACTTTTTCAAACTTCACAAAAACTCATAATAGGGGGAGTCATAAGACAACATGAGTGAGAGTAGCAAGTTCCAAACAAGAAGCTGCAACAGGAGATAAAAAAAAAAAGTTTTTTGCTCCGGTGAAAAAGCAAATGGGTTTTTGCATCTTGCACTCTCTAAGGCCAGAAATCAAACAGTTCCCGCAGCTTCTGATGCCAAAGCACTGCTAACAAAGAGGCTTCGTAGGAAGAAGCTTCCTACGGGCTCCAGGCTGTCACTGTCTTTATAGGGAATTTGGTGCTGTGGAGAGACGCAAAGACCCTTCTGCAGAAGCTGCTCTTCACACAAAGGTATCCAGGTGTCCTTCCCTGTCCACATCAGCGATACTGCTGGATGGCTTCAGAGCAGCAAGGCACCCACCTTGGTGCTACATAAAGCAGCCCTGCACTCACTGTCCCACCAGTAGCCTCTTTCTGTACCATCACTATTAAAAAAAGGCCCATGTAGTGCTTGCTACCTGTGGAATTATTGGGATATAAGCTAGGACCTAAGCACACAGCATTAGGTTTTCACACCAACAATCCCCAGTATCTTCAAATATTGGAAAGAGAATGTAACTTTGAAACTGGAATAAACTCCTTGTACTTCCTGAATATGAATCCACAAGGGAAATTACTGCAATAAAATAAACCTTTGACTTACAAAACAAAGACAATTATATCTCAGACGAACTTTCATTTAAGAGAAAGAAACTAGTCCTGTTTCAAGATCAGATCAGGCTCCTTTGGAATCTGCAAAATGCTATTAAATCACCCACAGGATTAACTATTCCCAAACAGAAATCTTCCTATTCAAAACAGTGCTGGCAATATTATAGATCAAACAACAACTGAAGTGAAAAAATAAAACCAGCACGTAGTGGGATAGCTTTGAAGATCCTGTAAGAGATAAGCATTTCCAGCACAGAATAAATTTTGCTTTTGTATAACAGAAAATAAAACATACAAGTATCCACATATGTCAACATACACTAGAATTCATATGCACATTGTCTGCAGTGCAAGGTTTTATTATTATTATTATTATTTCTCTCATGATGATCAAATCTTTAAAATAATATGTTAGACATAACAGTTTAGCTATTGAGCTTATCACCATGGGTACATTTTGGTTTTGCACAGACAGTGATGATTAACGGGGCAGACTAGTACTTGAGAATCCCTTGTTGAATCTTCCACTGTAATTTTGTGACGTGTATGAAGCTTGCGCTTCAACCCCTATTGGCCAAAATGTCTCACATCTCTCACTCACATTTATCCTAAAACAACAACGACCACTGAAGTACTTCAAACTTCACAGAAGCACTTTGGAAATTTCAGAAACTAAATAATCTCTAACAAAAGAGTTGAAGAGATAATCTCGCATACCTCTTAATAGCTTGCTTACACTTAGGGCTCATACGACTCACATTTACAAGCACTCTGGATGTAGTTGTTTCAAGTTTCACACACACTTCTTAAACTTGGCAATCATTTGTGGGATAGATGAGTGGACAGGGAGGTGGATTAGGAATTGGCTCGAAGGCAGGGTGCAGAGAGTGGCTGTCAGTGGCGCGGAGTCCAGCTGGAGGCCTGTACTTAGTGGTGTCCCCCAGGGGTCAGTTCTCGGTCCGGTCCTGTTCAACTTATTCATTAACGACCTGGATGAAGGGCTGGAGTGCTCCCTCAGCAAGTTTGCTGATGATACCAAACTGGGTGGAGTAGCTGATAGCCCTGAGGGCTGTGCTGCCATCCAGAGGGACCTGGACAGACTGGAGGACTGGGCGGCGAGAAACCTCATGAGGTTCAACAGGGGCAAGTGCAGGGTCCTGCCCTTGGGGAGGAATAACCCCGGACACCAGTACAGATTAGGGATGGACCTGCTGGAGAGCAGTCCCGCAGAGAGGGACCTGGGTGTCATGGTGGACGACAAGTTGACCATGAGTCAGCAGTGTGCCCTGGTGGCCAAGAAGGCCAATGGGATCCTGGGGTGCATTAAGAAGAGCATCTCCAGCAGGTGGAGGGAGGTGATCATCCCCCTCTACTCAGCCCTGGTGAGGCCACATCTGGAGACTGTGTCCAGTTCTGGGCTCCCCAGTACAAGAGGGATGTGGAGCTGCTGGAGAGAGTCCAGCGCAGGGCTACCAGGATCCTCAGGGGCCTGGAACATCTGCCCTATGAGCAAAGGCTGAGGGAGCTGGGCCTGTTCAGCCTGGAGAAGAGGAGGCTGAGGGGGGACCTGATCAGCGTGTATAAATACCTCAAGGGAGGCAGTGAGGAGGAGGGGGGTGGCCTCTTTTCAGTGGTGGCCAGCGACAGGACTAGAGGAAATGGCTTCAAACTGAAACATCAGAAGTTCCACAGGAACTTAAGGAAACATTTCTTCACTGTGAGGGTGACAAAGCACTGGAACAGGCTGCCCAGAGAGGTTGTGGAGTCTCCTTCTTTGGAGATCTTTAAAACCCGCTTGGATGCAGCCCTGTGCCACGGGCTCTGGGTGACCCTGCGTGTGCAGAGGGGTTGGACTAGATGACCTCTGAGGTCCCTTCCAACCTTGGGCATTCTATGATTCTATGATTACTGTTTAGCAGTCATAAAATCACCATTGCTCTTGGTAGTGACAGCAAATGTAGGCATCTACACTGAGGTATCTTGGGCAGCAGGTGTCTAACCCACTTAGCTTCCTGATCAGCATCCCTTCCATAACCTAGTGTCCAACCAAGAGATGGCAGTTCAGCTCAAAAACTAACATCTGTATTTGTTATGTGCCTAGACCAAATGGGTTTTGTTACATTAGACCAGGAAGAACAATTCTCACAAGGGAAAAAAAAATACATTGTATTTTGTTCAGTGGAGAAATTTAGTCTAAGCTGTGAAAAGATTTAAGGCACTTTATTACAAGTACACAAAAGCTGAAATCTTATCACTTTTTTTTTTTTTTTTTTTTTTGGTTGCAAACAAAACAAAAACATCAGTTTGGAGTATCAGCTCATGCAAAAGCAAATGAACAAGCCAACAATTCAGCAACTTATGACTGGAAAAGATTTTTTTTTCTTGTTGTTCTTCTGCCAAATTCATCATGTTTTAGAATGTAAGAGCTCCAAGTCACAAGATAACTTCAAAACTATTCAAAAATCGGTGAAAACATTGGGTTTGTTTGTTTGTTTTTTACATATGCAAGACTTGAAATCCACACTTCTATCATATTTTTAAAAAGAAACTAGGAAGATAAGTTTCTTTTTCAGACAGGAACATTATCTGAACAGGTAAAAGAAAAACACCCGATTTTCGCCGGGGAGAGGTGGGAGCAAGAAGAGCCAAGAGATGCAGCAGCATTTGGGGGGGCTGCTCAGACTGTGTGCCCCTGGAAAAAGCCTTCAGTTCTCCAGCGGAGAAGAATCCAATTATAGCTTCAGAGAGAGGTTAGACCAATCCAGCTGTGACTCAAATTCAAATGGTTTTTGGCCTGCAGTCCCACTGAATGCCCCTGGAGGTTGGTTAAACCAAAAGAGAAACTCGTCTGACTGGTTCAGGGTGTTTCTCCGGCCTCTCTGGTACCGAGGAGCAGCCTAGTCCCCCGGAGCAGCTCCCAGCTGCGCACCTGAGGTGCACCAAGGCAAGGCCTGAGTGGCCACCAAGCGTCACCTCCCTTGTTTAAAAGGGAACCCAGATGTGCGGGCACAAGAGGCGCTGTGGTGTGTGCCGGGGGGCGGCTGGCCTGGGCTCCAAACATGGAGCACTGCCCTTGCTCCTCAGTGCAAACACAGCCCCGAAGGATGGGCTAAAGCAGAGCTGCTTTCCCAAAGGAACCCCATTCCACTTCGGCAAGCAAGGATTACAGCAAAACCTATGATCGAGTGCAGCTTTTGAGACTTAGGATTTGATAATAAGGCCTATAGAAGAGAGATGGGGACACATCTATGAATTTGGTAGACCAGTGATCTCAAATTTTAAGCTACACTCCCCCTTCAAGATTTCTTAAAAGCCACAGATCTTCATAATACAGGTATCTTAACTGAATCCTTGTTTTTTTTTCCCCCCCTCTTTTCCATAGCTCTGAAATGCAGGAAAAAGTTGTCCTGAACAAAATAAGTTTCCTTTTAACATAGTAATAAGTTTCCTTTTAACATAGTAATATGTCATAAGAATATATAAATTACATTATGAGAGAAAAGTAAACACTGGGATGACAGTCCAGTATGGAATCATCAGACTGAGGAATAAGTCAAAATGGATCACTCAGGGTGATTAGGGATTAGATTATCATTCAGGTGTTTTATATTTAATAGAACAAATATACTTTATATTTAACTTAACATATTCATATTTAATATGGCCTTCATATATTACAATGTCTTAATACTTATATGACCTGAATGATGGGAAACATCCAAAATATTCACACCTTCTGAAGATTTTTTTCTCTTCTTTCATGCCCAGAAATGCAGGACAGCGAAAATACGCTTTTATCACTAGCAGTGCTCACAATGGGTTTCTGGCAGAATACTAAAAATCCATCCCAAGTGCCATGCGCTCCTCACAAGAAGCTCTTGAATGTAAGGAAAAGAAAATACCAGCTTAGGTGTAAAATCATCCTTCCTAAGCACTATGTTGGTCCTCTTACAGTTTGCATTTAAGCAGAAGAGCTACCACGTGGATGACTAAAGGCCTCTCAAAGTCCCCTTTTGTGAACAAGCCATCTGGGGATCACACCATAGAATGGAAACAGCAAAAACAAATCAATGAAAACCACCCTCTCATCTATCCTCCAATCACTTACACTGTCAGATGTAAAGAAAACAATTTACCTGCATATTTTGTGGTGTTGGATTCATCCATGGACCAAAAACAGTGATCAAAGGCAAACACCTGTAGAAACATATACAAAAAAAATAATAAAATGAAAGGAACTCAGAGAAAAGACACACTTCTAGGGCAGTTAAAATCCATGACTGTTTAACTGCACATAAGCACTACCATTTTTAGAATCAATCAGGAAGGGTTTTGATCAGCAGGAACACATCTACAAATCTCAAGAACGACATAGAGCTGCAATACTTATCTATACCCATTATCTTCAATGCAAAAGATTGCATAACAAAACATACATTATAATACCATACCCAGGGAGCACATATCCATACTCTTTGTTTTTTTAAAGGAAGCTTCTAGCACAGAACTCCAGGGCAAAGCCCAACTTGCCAGTGGCTGCTCTCAGTTGTTCTGAGGCCAGCAGACCCAAGCAGCAGAGCAAAAAGGTGTTTTCAACATCTAACCTGCTTGCAACTGGTCAGCATAAAGATACCAGCACCTGCTCTGAACGCGTGGGACAGCGAGCGAGGAGTTAAGTCTCATTGCTTTGTTCTGAAATCTATCACTTCTGTATTTCAAGCATGAGATTCAGGGACAGAGGTTGGGATTGACTGGGAAAAATCCTGACAGACCAGGAGGGAGGGACAGACAAGAACAATCTTATTCGACACGATGAACTGTGGACACATTGCTCCTACACATCTGCAGTGCAGAATACAACATTTAATATTGTCTGTCAGGAAAATAAGTATTACAAGCTGCACAAGAGTACATACAGAATGGCAGGTTATCAGATATTTCTTTAGTTATAAGAGTGGAATATGAACAGTCAACTAACTATAGGCTGCATCACATCACTAATTCCTGTTTACACTCAATATTTTGGCCTTCCCCTCCCTCTTATTTGATGTTTTAAAAGCTAAATAAAGTATCTAAATTATCCTGGTCTAGAAATTATCTCCCTTTCAAAGAGCTTCAGGAGATGAGACATTGTTTGCTGTCAGTTGACAGGCATCAAATGCTGCTATCAAAATTACACATCACCTGTGGACTCCACCTTTTAAAATAGAGAAGTTCATATTATTGAATCATGCCAATTTGTTTCATCTCATATATGCTCTTGGTTACCACAGAAATGAACAACATCTTTAGAAGTGCATTCTCTCTTGTGCAGTACTACGCAGCTGATTTCAGCTCTAGTCTGCTCTCGAAGAGTAAAGTTGCAAAAAAACTAATATTGTTCTCAGAGTACATGGTTGAATTCTTAAAAACAAACTGTGCCCTCATCCTCCAAACCCTTCATTTACAGATTTGGTAATTCATACTATGAAATTATATCTAAAAACGGAACATGTTAAATGTTATCTAGCACTCTCAAATCACTCAAGGCTAAGTTTTATTCTGGATAATCTACTTCTGAGTAACATTACTGGGGAAAAAACAAAAAACCTTCTGCAGGGGAAAAAAATATTACTGAATATTTTGAAAGCTGTAGCAAGGGTTCCTTCTTCCAACCATGAAGACCTGCTGCTGTGAAAATCTCCTTCTTACAAATCTGTCGAGCTTGGCTTTAAAAAGAAGAAGAAAAAATCTTCTGTCAAGAGTAAATGAAACAGCACTCCAAGCAGTCAATGTACAGACCTTGGTGACAGAATTACTCAGCAGACATCTGTATAAGAGAAGCTAAAGTTTACAATGACTGAACTTCTGATGCTTGAAGAAAAGACTAGTTAAGAGCGTTAAGGACTAAATAAATAGTGCCAGATTGCTTGCCTGAACTAAGAGAACAATACTGGATCTCAGTAGAGGAAGCTCAAAAACTACAAATAGCAAGTGTAATTCTATTAGGCAAACAAGCTGTCAGGAAGCCTGCTCTAATGAACAGATTTAATATCATTTCAGTCAAGGACTGCAGCTGGCTGGGAACAGATTGAGATTCCACATGCCTGACAGATTTGCGGAGCTGTAACAGTGTCCTGCAAAACCACTTCATGTGTTGGTATCCAAACAAAGTCACCTTTTCCGCACGTGTGAGCAGACTATATACAGTCATTTAACTTTGCTCTTTAGACATTTATTTCCTTAAAACACTCTTAAGCTGCAGTGTGTTCTCCATATTTTACCATGGTAGACTGACTATGGATTTCTCATGTATGACCTGGAGGAGCAAATTGATTTATTTTCATTTAGAGATCCCAAGAGAAAACAAACACACACACACACACACACGCCCACCTTCATTATTGAAAATTTACCCGGGCCGAGATGTTGAGCCTGCCTGCGTTTCCATCAGCAGCTCTCCTTAGTGAGAGCCACAAGGCAGGTCTAACCAGAGCGAGAGCCACAGGCTCTGCCAGCTCAGAGGCCAAATCTGCGAGACGAAGCTTCAGCTGAGGATGATGATGCTCATTTGTGTGGGGCTTTTCGGAATGCAGAACTTCATGGACCCACTGCTACTGCAGAACTGCTATACAATCTTACAGGTAAGTATTTTATAACCTACCTCTTTCCGAGCTGTCAGTTAATTCAGAAGCCCCACTAGAAGTAGCTCAATATTCCCCAAGGAAAGGCAGAGCGCACCAAACGCACGGCTAAAGGAAGGCCAGCAGGCAGGCTGTGCTTATTCCACAGAAGTGGAACGAGTACAGAAACCTCCTTTGGGGGCAGGGGGAGAAGAAAGGCAAAAAAACAACCCCAATCTATGGGGCAGGTCTGCCTCTCTTAGTGCCTCACAGACAGAGGTAGCTCCATGAGCCAGGACATTCACAGCTATCACCGAGTGAACAATGCAGTTTGAATATCAAACAGCAAGCCAAATGCAGTAAATACTTTACCTGCTCTTTAGACCTTCACATAAATGGGGAATGTTTTTAATTGCTACTGGGTACGGGTCGTCTTGCTTCACACCTAAGGAATTCTCTCCCCCATCACTAAACACTCTGACTTTCACAGAAACAGTGTTTCTGCTCTCACCTTACACTTCTCCTACGGAAATTTTCCTTGTGGGACTTGGTAACCACACCTAACCTGCCCATGCTCAAACTGCCAACAGATAAGCTGCAAAAGAAAATCCAACTGTAGCGACTGAATTTACGTTTATGCCCCAATCTACCAGTTGCTTCTCTTCCCCCATGAAATAAAACATTGTTCATGGTGCTTGATCTGCAGGGGATCAAGCAACGCAGTTCAAAAAGGGTACCCCGCTACACAGGCTCATGTTTAATGACAAACAGTCCACAGAGAAGCATGGCAGGTCAATTAATTAGACCTCTGCATTTTTGCCTTGGTTAAGGCAGAATAGCATGATAGGATTGTTGAATAATTCTTAAGAATTTAAAGACTGATCTTGTAAAGAGATATTTCAAACTAAAATACGTGCTTGCAGTCAAATGCTTCATCATAGCAAAGTAACTATTTGGGTTTTAAAAAGGTAAAAATAAAATTTAACAGTTCCAAAATGATTATGCAACAGGAAGACAATTCTGCTGTCTTAACATTTAGAATATGTAAATACAGGCTTTATAACGTGTTCTATATTGAACATAAAAAGCCATGACAAGGATTTGGTCTATTCATAATACCCATGGGGGAAAATTTCCAAATCCTGCTACCAGAAGGAGGTAACGAGATTCCCTTCAAAAACTACCAGCTAGGCAAACAAGTGGAAACTGCTGGGACATGCACGACCTGCACAACACGTAGAGCAACTGCAGTAAAACTGCCTTTCCTATTCAAAGGATAGACACGGCAGGCAACAAATTTAAAAGCTACTTTGATCCATGAGGTCAAAGCAGTAACTTGAAAAATCCCAGCAACAATCCCATAAGAAAGAGTCTGAGTGAGGCAATTTTCAGCACAACTCAAACATTTTGAAACAAAAACAAACAAACAAAAAACCAATAGCAAAGTTTGACAGAGGAGGAAATACGGTGTACAATATGGTGTAAGGAGCTTTGGTCCCAGTTAGGAGGGCTCTTCAGCAAGTCCTTTACCATAAGGCATCCCATGGGAAATGCTTTTGGGACACACTCCTAACTAAACAGTGACCATCTTAAGGAAACATTTCTTGACAGTGAGGGTGACAGAGCACTGGAACAGGCTGCCCAGGTAGGTTGTGGAGTCTCCTTCTTCGGAGATCTTTAAAACCCGCTTGGACGCAGCCCTGTGCCACGTGCTCTAGGTGACCCTGCGTGAGCAGGGTGGGATTGGACTGGATGATCTATGAGGTCCCTTTCAGCACAGGGAAGTGCAGGGCACATTGTCCCAAGAAGAGTCCACAGGCCCATTCATCGGGCACAGCCAGAAGCTGCGCCAGGGACACAGAGCAAGGAAACAAAGCCGTAGACCTCAGCTAGCCAGAAGTTAGCTTTTTCTCTTTTTCTGCTCATTTTGACCAATTATTTTTCCTTGAAATGAAAATAGTGAGTATTAATTCTTCTTTTCACAGCAGTATGCAGAAAAAAAAAATCAGCTCATTTTTTCTCCCTTAAGAGCTATTTCTCTGAAGAAGGGAGGATGTTGCTGTCTAATTACTGAAGATACCACAAGTCCTGTTCGTGCTGTCTTGGACTTAAAGGTTAAAATGCAAATTGAGAATTGCCTTCAAAATGTCTTTTTGACTTTTGTGAGTGTACTCAAGCAAAGTCAAAATCTTTACCAACTCAAAGATACTATTGAAACGCATTGGAAGAAAGGCAGGTAACAAAAGCACTCCCAAAACAGGAGTTTTTCTATTTCAAGCACTTCGAGAATCTGGTTCTAATGCACTTTGGAAAGTCTGTTCTGTTTACATATTTTAAAGACTACAAGAGACAAAAATAAAATGAAGTTTATGTTGAAACACTAAATTTTTAATTTACACTGCACCTCCTAAGATGTTTCTAAACTAAGGTTTCCTGCATTTTCGTTTATTCTTTTAAGTATTTCAAGTAAATCTCAGATTATATGCACTAGTAACTTGGCTTACTAATATCCTGGTGTTCATTTCATGGTTGTTGTACCAGGAAGCTCAGCATATTTTTAAAGGGTAAGCAAAATGGAAAACCATGGAAGGCAGGTATCCACCTGCTGCAAGTTTATGTGTTGGTTGGCATTCAACCACAAGCAGACACAGAGGAGCTGGCCAGTTCTCAGAGCTGAACCCAAAATTACTCAGGAATTTTAAATTACAGAGCTAACAAACAAGCCTTAAAATTCTTTTATTTTTGGAGGATTCTGTAACTAATATTTTATGACTGAAAGGGATATCTACATTAAGAAGAACATGCCAAGCACATGCCATGCTAGGACAAGAGTTTGAAAACCAGAAATTACGAGGGGAGTTAAGAGACTGACTGGCATTTCCAGGTATCTTAGTGTTCGGTATTGCACGATATTTTCTGGTGTTACAGCAGTAAGAAAACACTCAGAAGCTACATTGTTCTCATCTAGAAATAGTCAAGAAACAGACATAGCTAAAGTAACAGAAAATTCTCGCTATAGTAGCTCCTTCACAATTATAAATTAGCGCCCATCGTAAAACTAAGGGCACAAACACAACAGCCAAAAAAAAGTTATGACTAAGAATTTTATCACTTCTGGACTTAAGACACTGAAAGCCACAGCTCCCAAGCATTTGAAATGTCCTGTTGCTGAGCATGGGCTTGGTGGGGCTGAGGTATGTGCTCCTTAGTGCAGAGGACCTATCTCTTTTCTATGTAGCTGAAAGGCTGCTTACTTCTTAAAACACAAGATTTCCTGAATGTTCTCAATGAAAGCAATCCCACATGCTGTTGCCCTAATATGCCCTAGATGTGGATTCTGGAATATTTGTCAAAATCAAGATGTCAAAGTATCATTACTCATCATTACTCATTTGTTCATTTCTGATATTTTTAAATATATATATGGGGCAGCTCCACCTCATGGTTGGAAACCTATCAAAAAACTATTAAAGCTACAGAGGACCCAAACTTTACCTTTCATCCTGCCTCTGTAGTCCACAAAACCCAAACTTTGCTTAAGAAATGCTAAACTGTTTCCAAAAAAGCAGGAATTATAGTTATTGTCAAGCGACAGCTTTTGTGATTACACATTCAAGCAAGATTAGGTGTGTTATCCAACGTGCTTAAGCATTGCTTAATAGTGCTTGACAATGAAGCCATGTACATTATCCACTACTTTATGATTCCAGCTCCAACTTGCTTGGTGTTTGAAGTTCCTCTCTGTCCTTGAGATCCAAGCAAATGGGCAGTAAGTGCCAAATTCCCCAAGTCGTGGTGCCTGCAAAGCTGGTGCAGTTGCACGCTCCCTGCGCCAAGGCGCAGCGACTGCGGGGTTGGGGCAGGTTCTTTTGAAGACGCCGCCTACAACCTCAACCAAACCGGGCATCTGAGCCAAATATTCTCTCCAGCTCCTGAGCTTCCTCTTGCAGAACAAAGCGAGTCTTGCACAAGGGTGCTGGGAGCCATGAGATTTGTCTCTCCTCTCTCAGGTCCTTCTCATGAGCCCAGATTATCCAACGTCCGCGGTTCCCAGGCCGATGTTAGGCTGGAGTCTACAGCAATGGCAACTTGCCTCTCCTCCAGGCCTTAAGGGAGATCTGCAGAGCCAGATTCTCTCTGCGGCAGCCCTTACACCAGACTGTGCTCTTCAGCCCGGCAGCCATTTCCCCGTGTGCAGCGGAGCAGCAGGCGCAGCCCGGAGCGGTCGCTGAGGGCCCCTCAGGCCGAGCCCGGCCCAGCCGCGCGAGGCCCCGGTATGGCTGAGCCCGGAGCGCCCTTAGGCGCACGCTACCCGAGCTAACACCCACACGGCTCCCATCGGGAAAGGCCCACGCTGCTCACAAGTGAAAATTAGGGAAAAGAATTGCTGTGGTAAACACAGAGTCAAAGAAAAGGGAGAGGGCTTTGGGTTCATGTTCCCTCAAGCAAGCCCCTACAGCAGCTTAAGGCAGCTGTTTGTTACTATTCTGCTAATTCGAGGTTATGGGGCCCATAACAAAATGCAGTGATGCAGGGCCCTGCATCCACCGTATCAGTGAAAACTCTGTATTTTGTCTTCAATGCCCCAATACCTGTGGCTTAAAATGAGGTATGAAACCAAAAGAGAGAGTGCAGCTGACTGCTACACAGCAAAGACCTCTCTTACAGAGCCAGAAAAGACAACCCAGGGGCATGAGCACTGTGTACAGCCAAAACACTAGTCCATAGAACTCTTTTTTGTTAAAGCCCCTAATCTAGGCCTTGAGGAATTAATATTACTGCAGATTTACACATGCAAGTATACCCATGTGAACTACTTAGAGTAATAAGGACCATACACGGTATTAAGTACTTGCCTGATTAAGCCATTTGACATAATTAGTTTAAAAAGGAGTCTAATTTCACATTCATGATTTGTTGTTCTGGAGCCTAATCCTCTGTAAGGCTAGGCTGAGACTAGGGCTTTCTGCAGTTAGCAAGGTGCTAAATCCAGCATAACCTTTACCATATATTATCTATGTGTCTATGCAGTATCGTAAAAGCATGGCTAACTTATTTCATAGCCATTTCCTCTTCACCAATGAATGGCAAATTTATATATATATATATATATATATATATATAAAAAAAAAATTCAATTTTTAAATGTATTTATTTTTACAGAAAAATAGCTTGTCTATGTGTGGTGCCCTAGCAGCTGTATAAATCAAGCAATAGCCATGTCTCTCATAAAGCCTTCACACGTACCCGGAACAGGCTTCTCCTGCTGGCAACAACTTTCTTCTGCTCCGACTGATTAATATTTCACCCAGCACCTTAAGTTTCTGCATTGCAGCTGAAGGATGTTAACAGCCAGCTAACTATACCTAGCAATTATGTGCCATACATATACAAGTGTGCAGCTGTTTTATTTCTGTGGAAGAAAGGCAAGACCATAATTAAGTTTTCTGCATCATATGAAGAATAACTTTATCTGCCCACAAGAGAATATGAATTGGATAGTACAGAAAAGGAAGGTTCTTGGAAAAATATCAGTATAGCATTCAAAATTGATTTGGCCATGCTATTTATTTCTATCTGCTTGACCTCAAACTATGTTTTTTCAATATGATTATTTCAATTTATGTAAAAAAATTTTTTTCCATTCCTTTCTGCTAGTAAGGACCAAAACACATTATTTAATGAGAAGAATTTTTCCCGACACTTCAACGGAACCAAATTAAAACACTTCATCTTATGGTTCACACAGATGCTTTGCACACCAGTTTGAAAGAGGCATGTGCATAAATGTGTGTGTATATATATGTAAATATATTTACATATATTTACAAATATATTTATACACACACACACTCCCAATTTCTCTTCCCAGAGGCCATTATAAAATACTCTGCAGAAGCAATCTCAGAGTTGCACCTATAGGCTTCCTTGTAGAACCACAGTTCAAAGAAAATAAAAATTCATTCATGGCAAAACCACAGCTCCCCAAAATAAAAAGTGACATTCAACGCCAACAGAAAGGACATGACTATCATTAAATTGCTGAAACACCAGATCATAGGCTGTTTTGAACGTGTTGCTTATGCAGCTGTTTTATCTCAGCATTGCTACCATTGTACTGACCACATTTCTCAGCATGGCTCCCAAGTCTCTGCCCCAATACACAGAAAAAGCATTTTTCCTATTACATTTTCCTTCCTTTCTCCCACATGACACACACTACAGGGAATCTTCTCTAGGAAATTTCTGGTGCCCCTAAGTCACTCACACACAAATTATTAACTCTAGAATGTCATCAATTACAACCAAGAACAGTTCGGTTTTTACTAAATGTGTTTCACCACCTCTTTAAAACAACATTATTTCCAAGCAGATTTATGTACAATGATGTGCTTTACACTCAGTGCTTGCTTGCTCTTTCAAAGGTTTTTTCTAAATGCATTTAAATCATGATTTGTCCTCATCTTAGCTTTAAAAGGTCAGTTTGATTAAAATAGAGCCTTGGAATTAAGTCTTTAAGTCAGACATTGAGAAATAGATTAGGTGTTTTTCTTTATCAAAGCTGTATTTGTCATCCACTAATGTAACACTCCAGACACTTCTGCACTGCTCAACATCTTTAAAGCACGTGCAAACACAAGAAGCCAAACACCTACCTTCGGTGGTTTTCTAGGTGATGGAAGAAGTCAGCAGTGGCGAGGAAAGAAACACGAAAACACCATCCACATAAGAGAAGGCAGCAAAAACAAAAAAAGAAAGAAAGAAAACAAGGTCAGTGCACTTTGTTACTATACTTCTGAAACTTTTTGTAATTTACAAAACATTTAAGAATTTTATCAAAACAGAAGATATTTATATGATACATTGCAGATCTTTAAAAAGCACCAGTAATCACTTCATTAGCAAGATAGCCACATTTTAAGAAAAAGGAAAAACGCAAAATTCCCTCGAGCCATATCACCAAGTTCCAGAAGGAAAACAAGCGTCCATTCCTTTACCACTGAGCTCAAAACACACTTTTTAGTTTGCCTTTCGTGACAATCTAAAGCTACGCCTGCAGACTTGGTAGAACCAGTGTGCCTGGATGAAGCCCCACTGACTTCAATAATGCTACACTGGCGAGACCGAGGAAAGTGTCAAACATCTAATTTATTTTATCTTTTTGCAGAGATTATAAAACTGTCAAGAAAAATAAACCCACGGCTTTCCTAGCCAAGGAAGGCATAAGAAGTCGCTCCAAAAGCTCTGTTCCCCTCCACATGCCACTAACTAGCGCAGCCAAAAATAATAAAACAGAGGCAATTGCATAAACAAACTAGAGATACCAGCTGAGGTATCACCAGCTGAGGGCTTCACCCTCTCCTTCAGCACTTGTTCGTTCATCCTGGCGGCCCCAGGGCCACGCACTGCACCGTATCAGCCCTGGCTTCTCCTGGCAGGGCTGCTTTGCAGCCCACCTGCCTCTGCGTCCATAGAAGCAAGAGCAAAACAAACACTGGGAACTGTCTCTATCCCGTAGCACAGAGGCTCAGCAAGAGGAGCTAGAGAGAAGTAAATCCCTACATACATCAAAGGCATCTCAGCCTGCCCTCAGGTAGTACCTTACATGCCACCTCTGCCTAAACCAGCAGGTGTGTGGCTGCTGCACGGTACTGCCCTAAGGCAAAGATCCTCTGCATCGGGACAGAGCCACGTGTTGCACTCTTGCCCATCCATAAAGCCTGACTACACAGGCCAAGTTCAGAGCTACTCCTTGTGCAGAATGCACTCTTACCTAGTAGGAAAACACTGATTTCATCATCACTGTGTGATTTAACTCTAATATTATCAGCTTCTCTAGACAAAGTCCGGGCACCAGCTCTAAATGCTTAAGCTTACCATACAGAAAGAAATTATCAAAAATTGCTTGTGAAGTTTTTTATATTATATACGTACACACGCTCATATCAGAGTTGGGGGGAGGAAAGACATAAAAAGAATCCAAGAATCTATCAGTCTTCCTAGAGAATTCCTCCTGGGTGGTACATTGAGTTTTACAGGTTCACCAGAATCCATAAAAAGCTGAAAAAAAACAACTTTTAGGAGTTGTTTCACTTTTCTGAGAATGTCATTTCTAAGGCATTTCCCTAGGCAGCACAAGACATGACGCCTCAAGCCATTTTCTGTGGTGTCCATTTTACAAAAAGCAGAGCCAACGTGACTCTGTCGTCGTCCTCAGTGAGGACAAGAGCCTTTCCCAAGCAAAACGAGGGAATCCGCTTTGCTCCCATTCCCGGCTGCTGCTTCTGCTGCTCCAAACACTGCTGCTAGAAGGACCCAACCAGCAACTGGCTGGGAGCAACCGCCACCCCTGCCAGCAGCAGCATGGACAGGGGCTCTGCGATAAATCATCTTTCTGCTCACAGCACATATTCTTTCTCCATAGTTATTTGGAGCTTTCAGCTAATCCGCTGCAACCGTTATCGGGGCAATAATTCGGGTAGAGTCCCTCCCAAAAATGCTTTCATTGGTCTAAGGATGCAGACTGGTACCAAACTGCCTGCAGTTTAACTCAAATCATGTCTGCCCCAGCCTGAAGACACGCTGTGAAACTTGCACTAACCTCAATGAATTTTCCCACTTTTAAAAAAGAACAAAAAATAAGCATTTTATGGCTTCTCTTCTGCCCTGAAAACCAGCCTCATAAGCCGCAGGTGTAATTAGATTTGGCTCCATTCTACCAGACACTGACCATACAAGTCTCCTGATCCAATGTCCCAAATCTACGAGTCACAAGAGCGGATTGCAAAGCCAGAGCAATTACAATTTCCCTTCCCAGACTCGCTGGATGCTGCGCAGGGCAGCGGTCCTACCGCAGACACACGGTGGGAGCCGCAGCAAAGCGCCCTGGAGCCGAGCCCCAGGTCCCCGTGGAAAGGTCGCTCCGTTACCTAACCCGGCAACGCGCAAGGGGTGAGTCTGACTTCTTGTGACAATGGGAGACCTACCCACTTACCTCCAAGACTGACTTTGCTGGCACACCTGGAACTCAAAACCAAAATAAATACCACTAAAAGTCCTCAAAAAAATACATCTTCACAGGTCAGGGGGGAGGAAAAGTGTGGACCGGGATGACTTTGAAAATCATGGCACTCCTAAGCTGCACTCTGCCTTTGTCCTTAAGCCATGAGGACTTGAGCAAAATCTCACTAGAGTTATTTTTACAAGATTCTGCACTGTATGTCTAGCAAGGCACTGCTTTTCAGAACAGTATTAAAACTCTCCTGTTCCTCTTGGCTGACTTAAGTTCCCAGAAAGCACAGCCATTCTCTCAAATGTTATTTCAGATAAAAAACAACCAATTTCTAAAAGAGTTTTATGCCAAGGAAAATTATTTCTCCTGTTATCTCTTGCCAAAACCTCATGTTGGTCCTCACATTTGCTAAGAGCAGCAATCCACAAAACATGCATCACTGCTGTTACATCATATGCTCGTACCTGGAAGAGAAGCTTTCTTGTCTACATCCACATTTTCTCTCTATCCCCCACCCACTGCTGCTGACAGCACACGAGGTGAGTGCATTTCCATGTTAGCTTCACAGGAGCAAAGCCTGTCTCCCTAAAAGCAAAAGGGAACTACCAGCATTATTTCACAGCAGTCTGTTTCTGGTTGCCATGCAGAAGTTGCTGTCAGTGGGAATTAGATATGCACTTAAAAAAAAAACAAACGAACAAACAAAAAAAACCACTGTCCTGCATAATAGGAAGCAATATAAAGAAAAATGTTCACCTAATCAAAATTAACAACTATACCCACAGTCCCACAGGGAATACTGACACAGTACTCACAAATGGTGTCCCTTTTGGGAAAAAAGAAAAAAAGAAAAAAACACAATTGTTTTATACACCGAAAAACAGGAAGAATTGGGTACCATCTTTCTCCCCACCATATATAATTTCAACTTCTCTCTCATGCAAAATCTTATCTCCAGTCAAGTGAGGTACCTTTCAAAAATGAGACAGAACGTGTTAAGCCATATGCTCCAAACTAGAGGACATGGTGGAACAGGGCACCTGGGACAAACAGGACTCGGAGCCTTCCGAATTACTCCCCAGAGTAATTCCCCCAGAGTCCCATTCATCCCAATTCAACTCTGCTGGAAAGCTGAGCATGGCACAACTGGGCTATTTCAATTTTTGAAGCCATCTATGGATTCTTTTCTCTGATTTTGTGAGCGACTCAGCAATCACAAGCAACCACACACAGTGCTTGTAGTGGCTGATGAACAAACTGCCCGGCCTCACTTGCTCTCCTGAGCTGACTCCACCAAAAATCATCATCTAGATGGTGAGTCTCAAATTTTGGCTTCCCTCACATGTGCAACAACAGCAAATTTATGGTACTTAGTTTTCCCAAACATATAATTAAGCAGCAGCAGCTGCTCAATGATGCACTCTTCAGGATCACTTGTCTAAGGAATCATAGGTGATTGCCAATATACTAGAAAGGAGAAAGCCTTGAGCATTTTACTATGAATTGAAAAAAGTTTTCCTCTTTCCTTCCTAAGCATAAAACTGAGCAATTTGAAAAGATTAACTTGGCAGATAAACAGAATGTTTTAATATTTCTTCTTGTCGCATGCACTACATTTTCTTCTCTAATACATGACTTAGAGTTAAGCTGCCCATGAGAGCATTTGATTGCTGTAGCCTCCAAAATTCCATTTCCATCTTTCCCAGCTGCAGTTCACTCCATTAAGAGCTCAGTAGTATTATTAGGAAATGAACGGCTCCTTTGTATGAGCCTGCAGCCTGACTGTTCCCAGGTAGTGTCAAGTCAGAACAGGTTATCAAACTTGTTAAGGCCTTTCTGTGTACGGTGAGATGCAGCTTCGCACTCCTCCTCCTCCCTTTTTCAGGCACAATTTCTGTTCTCCCAGTCCCTTCAGTATCTCCAAAATCTCCAGACTAGCTGTTGAAACCAATTACGGTTTGGTCTGAGGGGTTTCTTTTGGCTTTAGTTTCAAATCCAGGCAGCTGTGTAGCTCAAGCTGAGCTCGCAGGGCAGACGTGCCTGGCGCTCCACCTCCTGAGGACACGGCTCGAGTTACTGAGGGCAGAGAGGGCAGGATGCTCCCTCCTTTGCAGGGTGGGCGCGCAGCCCCTAGAGCCTCCGTGGGCTCCTGGCTTATCGCTGCAGGCTGCTCCTTGCAGCCAGGCACCAGGCAGTTTAAAATGCACGTCCACACGTGGTTAGCAAGCGCTGCAGTTCCTAACAACAGCCTGGGTCTAAAAAAAGGACCGGGCTGCCACAGCAACTGCTCCAGCTGTATCACAGCCCACTGGCAGCACAGTTTTCTCTGCAGAGAACACAATATAAGCATTTGCTTGCCAGTGCTGTCCCTCCATTCCCTAACACAAGGGAACAACAGCTGCCCTGCACGGGAGCAGGGCTCGCCTTGAGGAGAGCTGCCCACTGACGAGGGCAGCATCACAACGGGGTGCTAGGGCGCCTTGAACACCTCTATTATTTTACATACTGCATGGGCACACATCCTTACACACATACAGATCAAGTTTACTTTATATTCTTGTGTAAGACATGGGACAGAACATGTGTCAGGAATAATCCTCCCAGCTAACAAATCCGTGCTATCGACAAAATAAACGCTCGAAGAACAGCACAAGACAAACCTATGAACAAGTAACGCAATTTGACCAGCTGTCTCAATAATAAAATATTAGCCAAGATGCATGCTTTAAAAATATGTTGCTCTCCCAAGCTTTACAGTAGTCCACCAGGAAGAACTCAAGTCCATTCACTAGAACATAGGGGAATTAGGGAAAAAACCCACAACAGGTTACCAAATTGTTCATTAGGTTCATTAAAATAAGTAAAAGGCAATATAATATATTATATAACACACATACTACGGAATACTAGAAAGGAACAACTGCCCTAGGCCACCTCTAGTCCCTACACTTACCTCACACTCTGGTTCTATCCAACAAGCAACAAATATCCCACAGCAGCCAGTGATAGTTTCAGGAGAACTTTATTAACTGGCTACCCACATGCACAGGGATTAATCCATTGCTTTGGTAGAAAGTTCATTTAAAAAAAAAATATATATATATATATATTTCTCTCCAGTCACCCATTTTCCAACAGAAAATAAGTGGTTCCCCCCCCTCCAACAAAACAAAAATATCTTCTTTTGGATAATTTGCCTACTGTTACTAAAAAGGCAAAAACTGACTGAATGAATAATTCTGCCTCCATATTCATAATTCATGTCCTCCATAATTCTGCCTCTGTAAGAAAAGAGCTTCTCCGCTCTACTAAGTTAATCCTGATTGCTGGAAACCTCCATCCAGAACCTATCATGCTTACTAATATATTTTGCATAAGTATTAGATCATACTCATGTAAAGGCTGTCAGAGGCTCTAGTTTATTTTACAAAACCCTCCTACACCTAGCAGAAGTACAACAAAAACCACAATCAGCACGTTAGACTTGAGCTTAAAGTCTGTCATCCAACTGTTTCCACACCAAAGGAATACAAACCTCTCTGACCTAATCATTCCTGTTTAGGGGATTTGTTCCATTAGCAATCCTGACCCTTGGAAACTGATTCTTTGTCCCCTCCTTTTTCAAAAAAAGTGCTGGAGAATTTAAGGGAGGAGGGTTTTATTTATTTATTTATTTTAAACTGCTTAGCAGGCTGAGCAGGATGACAACGAGAAAAACAGAAAGCAAAAAGCTGGTATCTTAACAAAAATCTATTACCATTTAAGGCAATTCTTAAATATATGATTATTAGGTTGAATTTAATGCAACATATTTGGGGGCAAATAAAGTACATTTCTGTAACGTACATAGAAACATACCTTAGATGTGTTAATATATCTTAGATGTGTTAATAAAGTGCCTGCAGCACCTACTATCACCATGAACACCCAATATCCTTATTTTGCTGCATTCATTATTGGCACTCAGGAGGGGGCAAAAAAGCATTAAGTGGCATTTCAGCTCAACGTGCAACCTCTCTGGAGAGCTTTATGGAGCCAGCCCCTTGGGGTAGCTCCTGCCAGCTGCTACGCACCTCTTGAGTGACGATGGGACTTCCTTTCCACACCTCCTTGGAAATTCCTCCTCAAACGGTCCCCATGATAACCATCAAAACACCAGATGCTGGTGAAGATAACCCTTCTGCAGGCAGCACTCACAGCTACTTGAAAAACACACCGCTGTCTGTCACTATAAACATATTTTTCACAAACAGCCCACCTTCTCAGGCATGTGAAGAGGAAATGTGCTAAGCAACAGGAACACTGCATGGATTCAAACCCACTCTGTCAGTAACAGCCCTGTTAAGGCTCAAGCTTTATAACTTGCTGTGAAGACACAAACAGCAACTAGCAATTTGGTGGATGCAGATGAAGACTTGCTTCCTGCAAAGACCTAGGTAATGCCAAGGCTGACACTGCAGGCATTTACTTGGTTCCTGGAGCTGAAACCTGGCTGAGTTTTCCTCGGTGAGTGAAGCAGAAGTGACCCTTGCTGGGGAGGGCAGGAGGACAGATCCTCAGTCAAATATGACAAGGATAGATTTGAAACTTCCTGAAGTCATGCAGGCAACCCCAGCCATTTGTTCAGAAAGGACAGCGGACAAGAATCCCATTCCAGCCCCGTTCCGGAGAAAAAAAATATCATTTAGATTTCATCTCATTTATGTTACTAATTTGTGGCTATGTGACCTTAATTGAGCATGACACTACATCATTTCAAACAACTTTTGCATGTTAGGTTACAATCTTGAAATGTAACTGTAGCTTGAAAAAAACCTATCTTTGAGATTTGCAGCAAAATTAACAAATTACATTTTTGTTAATATTAACATGTTTTCTTCTGTATCACTAATATTAAAAGTGATCAGAAAAAATACTGTCCAATTAGCACATACTTAAAATCTGCAGTTTTGATAGTAAGCATTAGCACAACAATTTCCATTACTTCACTAGGAAGAATTTTACAGAAGAAAGTCTGGCAGCAGGCTCTAACACCAGCTGGTTTGGGCTATTTTGACATTACATTATTTGTTTAAAACCGTGTGAACAACTGCTACTGTTTGCCAGGAAGCGAGTGCTGTGCAGAGAAAGAACAAGAGGATTCTCACTCGAACCAGCTCGGTGCTTACGGAGCGGCACCACCAACCGCTAACGTAATCCAGGGATGCACTTTAAGAGGAATAAAAGTATCAGAGAGATTTTAGTCTTGTTCGGCAGGCACCCGTGGGTACTTTTAGTTGGTAGTCCCTTTAAAGCTTCGGTATTTAGTATTTGGTCTACAAACAAACCATGTGATGAAAGGAATCCTAAGTCACCCAAGGGCTGGCAAGAGCCTCTGCAGGATGCGCTCCAAGGTTATCGGCTCCCAAAGCGGAACCCTTGCCGTGCTCAAAGACATGCCGTGCAGCAGCCCTGTGCAGCTCCCAAAAGCTTGTCTACACCAAATTATTATTTTCTTATAAAGAAATTTGTAACATGAAATATGAATGTTGCAGCTGACCCCAGCAACATCCAAAATGGTTTCAAATAAAGCATTTCAAGGGAGATTTTACGTCATTTTTTCAAATCGCTAACAAGATACAGTCAGTTGGTTGAGAAGAACATTATCTTTTAGGTCCACCAAGGAATTTCATCAGACAAGAATGGGCATCTAGGTTTAGCCTACTGAATTTCAGTGAAGCTTAGGCTGTGTTTTTTTAAAATCATAGTTAAAGTCTGCTTTTAGTTTGCTTTGGCAGATAAGAGTTTTAATTTAGTCTCTATTCTCTTTCGTTCCAAGTAGGAGGCCACAGCCATTACCAGAAAAGCGATGGTTCTGGAGAGCTGCAGTGCAAGCAAATGCTTGAAGATGACAAACTTGGGAAAAAAACAAGCAAACAAACAAAACCCAGTAAGAGCCGGAAGACAAAAAACAGGTTTGTATGTGGAGGTTAAAGGGATCACATGAAGGCAAAAGAAAGGACAAAAAGATGGTTTATTGTCTGTAGGACGACACCAGGCTCTGGGTCTGTGGGGCCACAACCCACAGCAACTGCGTGGCCTGTCCCAGAACTGCCATTAACCTGGGAGCAGCGGTGCTCAAGGGAGCCCAAGGCAACTAAAACGTGACATTCTACCTACAATATCACAAGCAGCTCTCTTAAATAACATAGGAAATGTTATTCTCTAAAGAGTAAACACGGACCTGTGGATTACATTCTGGTTATAAACCTCAGTAGAGGGAAGTTTTAATAACCTTCAGGAGAAAACAGAAGTCATCCCAGATGTTTTAGGTATTGGAGCTTGACTGGAGAATCTAGAAATGGGCCAAAATAGCATGGCCCACAAGTCATTAAAGCAGTTAAAGAACTACCTTGGAAACATGTTTAAATGCTGAATTTGACTTTTAATATTCTTTATCTTTTGAGCAAATGGTTTTATCTTTGAGCAAATAGTTGTATGGTTAAATCAAGTCTTTCTACATACTGTATGCTTTATTTAACTAGTTAAATTCACCTAGTTTATTTAACTAGCTAAATAAAGCAATAAATCAATTTAACTGCTTAAATAAAGCAGTAATACAGCAATACAGCTGGATCATACTATTTATGACCATCACAGGAAACTGTGCCATAAAAATTTCTTAAAATTGCTCAGACTCCAGGTTGAAGTCAGTTGTGTTGTTCTGCTGCCTGGGAGGTTATTCTTCTGCTGCCAGAAACTTTTACTCATTTTTCATCATGAAGAATTTTAATTTTATTCATTTATTCTTCTAGCAACACTGTCCTGTTAATCAATGGTTCAGTTTTTCCCTACTGTCTCTGCTTTCTATATATGCTCTTTTATATTATGCTTCCTTCACATCTTTTCAGGACCATCTTAAGCAGATTCTGCAGTCCTCTAATCTTAAAAACTCACATTGGTTGGGATGCAAGTGTTAAAATATCCAGGCTCTGAAAGACAGGGAATTCTCCCCAAATGGTTCTACCAAGTGCCTTTTAAAACGGCATTGGTTTTGCTGTATTTATATTACATTGCTTATGAAGTCTCATTTGCACACCTTGGAAGATACCTACATTTGCAGAAACAAAGATATTACTACATGCAAAGCATAACTCTCCTCGTCCTTTATTATATTTCTGTGATGGTTTGGGGAATCACTAACTAGGTATTCCAAAGTGAAGGATTACGATGTAAAGAATTATGACAAGCTTTAGTTTGCATTAGATACTAGAAAGAAAGAGAACGGCATGAATGAGAAAAACCACTTGGCTTTAAAAGAAGCCACATAGATCTAGCTAACAAATTCCTTCTGAGGATGTCTCTGAGACAGAAAGGAAAACTTTGAAAACTAGCCACCTACTACACTTCATGCCAAAGCAGCTGAGAATTGTTTTAGAAAACATTTTAAGCCTGACTTTTAGAAACATTGAATTTAAAGTTCATTTTGCTGATAAGTTAATTGCTGCTGCCTTGATCAGTTTTCTCCAGTTCCCTGCAACGATTAAACCACTCATTACTACCACAGCACTAGCTACTGTTTCATAAGAAAAAGCTGCAGATTAAAAAATAATCTATCAATTAAAAAAAAAAAAAAAGTGATACAAAAAGGCAAGACCAAAATGATAGTATTGGTACATGAAATACAGCAAACATATCCTATCTTTGCTAACCTTGTAAATCTTTAGCCTTGTAAAATTACATCTAAAGCTTAGGAACATGAAGAGACATTGAGTATTTTTCTATGCTTTAAAGAGACTCAATGACATCACCCAGTTCAAAAGCTGCATCCAAGAAACAAGGGAAAAAGGAGGGCCAGAGACAGTATTTCCTGTTCATCATCTAAAGCGCTGAAAATCTTTGCTTTATTCCCAGTTCCTCTCAATGGGTTGCAATGGAAAATTTTACAGGCATCTGAGCTTTCCTCTCTCACATTCTAAATCCTGCTGTGGATCCAGCTCCCACATTAAAGGTTCTCACAAATACAGTTTTCCATGTTCCCTGCAACACTATACATTGAATGACTACGCTGTGGGATAGGCAATTCTGCTTCTAACTCATGACTGTTGCCTACCAAAAACATGCATGTTCTCTGCGTGCTGCAATCACACCTGCACCTCTGCAACTGCTTCAGCTAATCAGTTGACAGGAAAGCAAGAAGTAATTGTTCTATACTTAATTAAAATCCAAACCTCCTTCTTTCAGGCAGTGAAACTTCCCCCTAATACATACAGCTGAGGCTCAAAAGCTCAATGTAGTATTCCTTTAGTTAAGGTAAGCCTGACACATGGAAAATGCTTGAAAATTTAGCATCATGCCAAATCAAAAAAAGGTAACATGCACAAGATAATGATACATATGGCAGGAGAAGAGGCCCATTTCTTTTCTGTTCTCCTGCTGATGATCTCCTCGAAGGATTGTTTTTAAAGGCTGTGCTAAAGATTTGGAGATAAACTAAGCTACTAAAACTAAAGAATACTTTTTTAAAAAATAAGGGTGTACTTGTCAACATTCTTTTTAGTCCAGATTTCAAACAGGCTCTCACTAATGTAGCTCCAAACCATTTGTGCCTCGGAAGATAGAAGGTATTGGTTGTCTTCCATGGCACTAAGGTGACCTCACATGCAATTACCTTTGGGGGTACTCTTTCCTGCTGTTTATTTCCATAAATACTTTTCAGACTCTTCTACAAATTCCATTTGTTTTAATATTTGTTGAGGTAACAACATATCATACAATCAACTCATTACAGTCACCCAGTTCTCTCCAAAATACCAAGACAAGAGGTGCTGCTCCCTGCAGGGAGGAAGCAAAACCTTAGCCTCATGCCAAGCTTCACACTAGGGAGGCTCTGTGCCCCAGCACCCCAGCACTATAAATAACCCCCATGCAGACAGGAGCAAGCCAGGGCAGCCCTGTAAACAGCAGGTCAGGAAGAACTGGCCACTCTCCCAACGACCCTGCCTCACTATGCCGTGTATCTGCTTAAGATAAGAGTTCCTATATGCTCGCTAAGAGCATGTAAGGAAAAAGTTGGCAACAAAATGTGGTACACATGACATTAGGCGAGGATTCTTAGAGATCAGATGCTCCTCTGAATCTACTTACACAGACTCTTCATGCTTTCACAGGGAAAGATTGCTTCATACAAGAATACCTAATATGTAGAGGAACATATTTGGATCCTGCTAATTGTTTTTCCAGAAATAACTCAACAGCACAGTTCCATTTTAAGGGTAACATCAGGTGCTTATACAATGCAGGGAGTGGACACATTCCTGGGTAACAGCTCAGGGGTTACAGCCCTCCAAAACAATTCGAGCTTCCTGAGAGATAATGGAAAAGATAATTCAGCCATTACTCACTGCGGGCTTATTCATCTCGCTTTGCCACACAAGGGACGAAACACACACTGAGGAAGAAAATGACAACAAATCGCCTGCAAAAACCCCCGAGTCCAAGGTTTATCAATGGCTGCAAGTGTCAAAATTTTAACAACTCATGTGGATGGGCCTAGAGAAAGTTACTCCAGTGTCCTTGCGGCACGTCTCACCCTGCTTGTTGCACGCTCAAGCCACTTCCTGCAAGTCAACTAACCAGGTGCCACTGTCCTGCAAGTCAACTGGCTTACTCACTCCTCAACAGCACTATGATACACCGGGAGCCATGACGGAGCTCAAAGAATGAATGAAAGGGAGGAGAAAAAGGAGAAGGGGGGAAATAAAAGAAGAAAAAAAAAAAAAAAAAAGATGTAACATGTGCCCCAAACCTATGATCTTTATTTGTGATGGAGCCTATCAAGGTGTTCATGGGGACATGGGGATAACATGACTGAACTCAATTCTCCGTATAAATCTCTCTTCCTCAGCCTTCTCACCAAATCTTTTAAATCTTCCTGGAAAAGCACTTGCCAGCTCTTTTCAAACATTTACGAGCCTGTTACTGTTTTCATCTCTGTAGAGAAGCAGGGGCACAAGGAGAGTCCCTCTGATGGCATGGACGAATTCACACCCTCCAGCGCCCTGGGCGAGCAGCCGGCACCCTCTTCGTTGCAACATCCCCAAGAAGGATGAGTTGCCCCGGCTCGGAACTAGCCCTGGGCAGGGTGTGAGCACAGCAGCAGCACGGGGCACCCATAGAGCAACTCTCTCCCCTCGCCAAGACAGGTGAAACAGCCAGGGTTAATAAGCCAGCAACACACACCTGCACCATCTTGCTATGGAGTGGTGGGGCCCTCACAGGTTTTGCCACGTTTTCCTGTCTCTTTCATCTCCAAGCAAGCACCACTGATCTAACTTCCAAGCACAAAGACTTGTGGCCTGTGAGAACGGAGGCCTGTGAGGAAGGTGGCCTGTGAGAATGGAGAGATTTCCTATTGCTAAACTTCAGCAAGCAGCTTCTAAAGAGCTGGGGGAAAGAACACAGGGGGACAGCATTAAGAAATTAACTCGGTATTTAGCATCAGTTACCGCTGATGCGGTACTGCATCTGCACTAAAGATTTAAACTTCTACCACACAGTCCCACAACGAAGTGTGAAATGAGAGAAATAAGTAACTGTACAAGACACGGAAAACCCTTCAGACAGTAATGACGTCTAGCCACTGCCAATTAGCTTTTCAGCATCCTGACATATTTTTATAACCTTCTATTTAACTGTGGCAATGAATCTACTTCAGAGACTCAAATAGACATTAGAGATGAATGGAAAGTAATTCCTGGTGTAATTGGAAACGAGAGGATTCTGTGTTTAAAACTCATCAGGGCTCTGGGAGGGAGGAATGAATTAGCATAACTACTCTTCAGTCCTCATCTGACAGATCTATGCACCCCTTTTCCTAGAGCTCTAAAACATCTATTCTTATAACTGTTCCAGTTGCCTGGAGACTTTATGTAAAACAAGTAACAGCAATTTCAAATCAATCACAGATTTTATTCTTAACTAGTAGAACTATAGTTAACTAAGTTAACTATAGCTAACTTAGTTATAAGTTAGATAAGTTAACTATATTGTTAACTTAAAGAGCTTGGAAGTATAGAAAATGTACAGGAGAGACACTTTGAGCTTCCAAGTGGCAGGTTTGAGCAGCAATTGCTCTTTTGTTCTGCTTTTCTCCCCTCATTTAACCAGAATGAAGTCACTGGTGACATTGCAGCTTCCCAGAGCAACAGGCAGCAGGATGAGCAGGAGAGAAGGGTGAGGACAGGGCCCTCGCCACCAGTGCTCCTGCTGGAGAACCCAGGAGAGATCAGCAAGCCAACTGGATCTTGCTTCTTCCAGAGGAAAAAAAAAATCCTTTCATATAAAGGGGACAGACTTTACAGCTAGATTAAAAAACACAAAGAGATAAATTTCTAAATCCCTGAAAAGGATTTATAGATTTATAGTCTGCTCCACAGAGAAAATCATGCTAGGTATAAAAATAAAGCAGGAAAAGTTTCTGGAATACCGCACTTAGCTACAGAAACATTAACGTTAATCTAATGGCTGTCTAGATGCACCATTGAGGAACTGAGCGGACATTTTATTATCAGCTTTCAAAAGAACTTGCCGAAAAAATGCATTTATGAATTCAGAGTCAAAAGTAATCTAGTGCCTAAGCAGTAAAATCAAAGCAAGTAAGCTGCATATCGAAGCTGGAGACTGTCTGGAAATAGGAGAAACGTGAGGGACTGGGCCCTGAAAGGTGAGCACTTAAGCATGAGAAATGCAGCCATAATTCCCCCAGGCTTCCAGCTAGTCCCCTGCCAATAGACCAAGCCCCTTTCGGGCTTTCGCTGAGTGTCTGCAGCTTCTCAGCACCCACCACGTGAAACGTGACAGGTTAAGGGGTCTCACATGTCTGTCCCAGGGCCCTGCTGGCCTCCTGCCACACAGGAATGATTAACCCACGGCTCACGCAGCAGCACTGCCCTGGCAGCTTGGCTTAAATAGGCGAGGGACGCAAGAGCAGAGCTTTAAATTTTCTCTTTCTTAAACTCTAGCAATACCTTGTGGATAATTAAAATGTTTTCAGAAATTTTTTCTCATGAAAAGTGTGATAAAAACAGGCTATAATGATCTCCTGCAAAGCACTCTCCCTGGTCCTAAAGAAAGGACCCCCAAAGGAGCAGTTGAGAGAACCCTTATCAGCAAAAGCAATTGTTTCCTTATTGGCATCATCTAACTTCTGGCACGAATTCTGCTTCAGAAAACAACCTGAGCCTTGCACAATCTTCCAGACCTTTTGCTGCCATTAAGGCTTCGGGTTAAACATAACCTTGAATTATGGCGAGAGCAAAGCTTGGAGGAGAGGGAAGCTCCACTTCCTCTCACTATTTAAAACAAACGAATGAGTAATGGATTACTTGAGGAAAATATCCCAGTTCTGAGCAACACAATGAGTACGGACACGCTGCACTACTGCTGCTTCTAATGGCATTTCTACCTTATCAATTTCACTGCTGCTGCAGACTTCCAGTGTAGACAGAGACCTCTCCACAAAGTCATAGCTTTGAAGGAGGGGGCAAAGATCCACGTGTCAGGAGAGGTCCCGACCTAGAAGGACCATGAATTTAAAGTCCCATTTTATAATAACCACTTCGAACTATTAAATTATGCATCTACAACCGAAAAGTGACAGTATCCTTGAAAAATGCACTCAATGTTAGTCCTAAAAAATATTTTAACGTTTCCACACTAAACTTACTGTTATCCAAATACAAATTGCTGTCCCTAATTAAGCTTTTGGATGCTGTATATAAGCATGTGACAATAGGAATTTTGGAAATGGGCAACTTTCAGTTTGTAAAGGGGATGAGAAGTGTCAGGTGAGAATACACAAAGATCAAAGTGAAAACGTCATTTCCTCTTAACTGTATACTTTAAAAGTGTTTTTTTACCTATTCAAAATTTCTGGAAGCCTGTTTCCCAGGAACATAATTATTTAGAAAATTTTGAAGAGCTGTCTCAAGGTAGTTTTTCTTAGAAACTCTCCTCATCATCCAACAGCAGCAAGAGTCTTCCAGAAACATTTTATACATCAACAAAAAGAAGAGAGGGAGAAAAAAAAAAACCACACAATAAAGACATATTTACTCTATACTCTGACCACACTTCAGCAATTTGCCAGTCCCAATTGTACTGCCACACAGGATCCAACAGGAAGCCACAGGGAAACAGACAAAAGTCTCCCCTGGATACAATATTACCAATAGCACCAAGACCTCCTACAACCTGGAACATAAAATCCAAGTTTGTTTTTAATTGCTTTACACTGTCATCTTCCCAAAGGTAAGGATGACTCCGCACCAGACTGAGCCTTGGGGCCTCTGTCATGGATGAGCTTTTCCTCATCCCAGGAACAGCAGGCACCTGTACCCAGCACTTCAGCTACTGCAGCACTTTACCCACATCAGCCTAACGGTGGGAGAACTGCTCAAACACCTCAAAATGATAAATATTCTTTCAAGACGTCATCTGAATAAATATCTGATGAGGACAACCACAACTCACAGCCATCCCAACCACACGGTCTCCGTTTGTTTTATCTATGTGTGAGGTGCTGGAGCTGTTGAACGCAGCGAACAGGCCACATTGCTCACAGCAAGGAAATGCTCTGCCATGAGAGCAGTGAAAAACCACATTTGGCTTTGCAAGTCCCCCTCAGTTTTCCTCACCCACATCTTACAACAAAGCTCCACAGTCTAAATAGTTACTTAACGTTTCTTCCTCTATGCAGAATATAATTTTTTCATTCATTTCATTCATGAATATCATTCTTTTTTTAATGAGTTACTACTGTTTTTAAGCTAGTCACTTTTGTCTATCTTCACATGCTTCACCAGTCACTTTTCAAAGGCTGAGTAACCTTTTCCATACAACTGTTCCACCACCAAGTACAGAAAGGTATGTGGAGAGACGACAATGTCTGTGTGGACCCAAAGCAATGCTGAAGATCAACGATATGAGGTGATAAACAGGACAATGATACAAGAGGGAAGCAATGGAAGCAATATTCAGTAATATTTAGTAAGATCACAGAATAGAGACTCACTTTCTCATGTTGGGGGCAGGGGTGAGGGAAGCAATTGGATAAATTTAAAAGACTAAAACAAACAAACAAAACAAAACAACAAACCCCAAAACAAAACCCATACACAAGCATTTCTTTAGAGAACACATTTCAGTTGCTCAGACATTCAAAGAAAGCCTTGCCAGACAAGTTATTTTCATGCACACTTTTTGCAAAGCAGTTCCCAAAGAGCCGGCCATTCTCCGTGACTCTGAATTGCTTCCATAATCACACTAAATTGTACTGAGGGATTTGCAGCAACGTTCCCCTTCCTAACAGAGACCAGTATTTTCTGATCCAGCTCCAACTAAATCACCTCCGCTAAGATTCAGTCGGAGCAGCTTTTTTATCCTCTTCTTCCAATGCTAAACATTGACCACTCCATTTGTAACCTCCTACAGCCTTTGCCTGAGCTGTTTCCACCTCTGCAACAAGTTGTCTGAGGGAAAACAAAGTTCTCCAACAATTTAGTGCCTATTTTCCCCTGAGACACACACAATTCTGATATACTCTTGCAGGAACAACACATAGGCCCGGGTCTGATGCAGGGCCCCTCTTCCCTTTATGAATCACTGCCGTGTACTCTGAACACAAGCTTGCAGTTCGTTATAAAGGTGCTTGCAGATCATTACAAAGGTGCTTTGCTTAACATGAAGATTGCCCATCACAGCCAAGTCCCTCCAGCGTTTCCTTGTCACGTTTACCAGAGCACAGCCATCCATCCTCGCCCAGTGATGGGAACTCTTACTGCCACCTGTGCTGACCGCAGCTGCTCTGGGACTAACACTGGGTGCCTTGGGCTGCTTTGAGCTGCTTATTCAGCTGACCATAATAAAAGTCCAAGCCATTAGCAGCAGAGCTGCACAGCAAAGTCTCTGCCTATCTGAGCAAAGTGACTAAGTGCCCCGAGACACTTCTTGCTGTTTAAAAATAAAATTCTGTTTACTTGCTACCTGCTTTTAATAACAGGCTTCTCTGAAAGCATTACAGTTGCTTTCTCTTAAAACATATCTAGCAGCTGGGCTTTTTATTTTATTATGAAAAGCTGCTATATGAAGCCAATGTGCTTTTTCCTACATAAAAGCTAAATTAAATCTCTAGGGTCAAACATCCCTAATACAGCAAGAGGGAGTCAGATAACAAGCATCTCTGAAGCAAGCTTCCAGGTAACGGGTTTTGTACATATCAAATTTTTAATTAGACATTGACAATAATTTTATGTACGCCCTTTATTTTTTTTTTTTGAATAGACGTGAAACATGGGCCATTTATAAAGCATACAATTAAAGAATACTCGCACAACGTATCATCTAAGGCACACTAGGTACTTTTAGGTTCCTCTACCTTTTTTTTTTCCTTTTTTCTTCTTCCTTTTTTTTTTTTTTTTTTTTTAATTGAATTCAAACCTGCTAAGCAATTTGGTTTATGTCCAGAATAGCCTCCAAGGGAAAAAAGGAAGGTGTTGGTATTCATATTTTTATTCTAGTTTTCTTCCAAAAAGTCAGGTAAAAGGAATTGATTCACTGACCTTTAAGATCTAGGAATCACATGGAAAACTCCTCTACTCCAAAGCTCAAGGAATTTTGGCCTGGGAAGGAAGGGAACCAAAGCAATGAAAGTGATAATATCCCCTTTGGAGAAGTGACTGGTCATTCAAATCTGTTTTTCAATTGTTCACTTCAGAAGCATCAAACTACCTGAGAGCAGAGCAAGTTGCTGAAAAAGACAAGTAAACCCTAAGAACAAAGAGGAAAACAGAAGTCAGAAAGGTAAAAAGTAGCAGCAACATAAATCACTCTAAAATACAAAACCTGAACAAAATAGGAGTAGAAACCTCAAAAATTACCAAAGAAAGGAAAAAAATCAAAAATGTTAAATATTCTACAAACCCTTGCTAGAATAGATTACCACGTACTTCTCAAACCTATCAAATTCCATTTTGCTCCTCAGAAGAAAGGGTTCATTTCAGGTGTTCCTAGTGCACTCCACCTGATTCGCTAACATGCGCCCTCCAGCACCCCGAGGCTGTGCCCCGGGGCAGGAAAAGGCACTAGGTGCAGATCTTAGGACAAGCGTTGAAGAGGAGAGACATTTCCCCCTTGGCACCAATCCCCACACCAAAGGCCCAGAGGATGCAGCCACGGGCTCAGTTGTGTCCCAGATCTTGGATTCTGCAGGACACAAAACCTCCTGCATTGCAGAAGGGAGCTGAGTTATCTTGCCAGACGGGGCAGTAAGAGGAGATGCACAGGACAACAAAAGGCAGAAGGAAAGGCCTATCTTGTTTCCTCAAGCTTGCAAGACAGTTAGACTTAGCACTGGAATTTGCTGCCAGTTACAGTAACAAACAGCTGAAGGGCTCTGCTTCCGAAGCCACTTGAGGTGACGTGCAAGGCAACATCTGAGCACACTTCTGAGTTCAAGGTCATCCAGTCTAACCCCTAAACAAACTCAACTTGCTGTGAATGAATCCTGCAGTCTCAATTCCCATTAAGTTGGGCTGTGGGAGAGAAAGATGGCCAGAAGTGACCACCAGTTTATACAAAATGAAAAGGAACACAACCAGCTTGGACTATTTGTCTGCACTTACTTTAGTCCCACCTACTGTAACAAAAAATATCATCAGCTACTGAGATAGGAAAACAAAATTCTATACTGGATACCTTTAACGTAGAATGCTACCACGGTCAGGCTTTTTCCACATATCAGCAGGCTCCAGGCCAACAAACGAACACGACTTTCACTCCCATGACAGGTGAGGGAAAATGGGACACTTGGAAGACTGCAGCAAGGTATATTTAGATGGAACGATTCAGCCAGACATTCTCTGTTTGCACCTGCAGACACCCAGAGAACTGCCTGCAGAACAGACTGCCCCGGGGAGCCACTTCTCGCCCCTTTCTGTAGTAGGAGTTGGTAAATATACCAAAGATCAGTCGGATCTTACTTTTAAACTTGAAATACCTCTAAAAAAAGTTTTAAGTTATTATATGCAATTGTGTGATAAACCGATAACCTCTTACATGGGGTTCCCTTGCAAAGCCTACTAAAAATTCCTCTCTCTATTAAAAATGCTACCAGCATTTAAAAATGCTGGAAGCAAACACCAGTTACAGCTTGTTACATAATAGATGATTCTTTGCTTATGCCTTATAAACACAGGTGCAGTATGAAATGCAATAGTGTCTATTTTGTAGGTATGGGAAGAGATGACCCCCAGCACCACCCGCACGGGGCCCAGGAAGGTTGCCAGTTTGGAGTCCTACACTTCTCTGCTCTCGGCTTAATGAGCACAAGATGCAACCAGTCAATAAATGACGAATGCTGAAATTTTAACAAGGAAGAACTCAAAAAAAGTAAATAGTAGTATTACCTCTACTACGATTTGGGAGCCTATGATCATCATCATTCAAAAACATGAAGCTACTGTAACTACAGGCATCTAAATCCAGCCAGGAACATTGGGGAGGAGAAGTGGAAAGAAGATTACGTTCAAGTGAAAAGATTTAACACTAAGTACACTTATTTCTCACCACATAAAGTGCCATCAAACAATATTTCCTTCGCAGATATTATCTCTGCATAATTTATCATATACTGAACGACAATGGTTGCAAACAACCATTCATTTGCTCTGTCCCCATCCTCTTAATAAGCTTGGACCCATAATCAAGTTACCAAGAATCAGCTAAGCCCCAGTAGCTGCCTGCACACAGCAATTGCCCTATAGGGGTTTAAGATAACTCGCCTCACTTGCGCAAAAATAAAAGAAACGGCATCTTAAAGAAACAATTTCATTTCATTCTTAACATTGCTGCTTGCTCCTTTTGCAGCTTTAGACCCTAAACTAACACTGATGCACAAAACAGCTCAGAGGGCCAGACTTCCTTCTAGCAATATGTAAGTTTACCAGCCACAACCGAAGGATTAAAATTAGCTAGTCTCTATTTCTAGAATTTGGTCCTTTGATTAATTATTTTAAGCCATTTGCAATGTCATATTTCCAGGTTATGTGAAAGATATTCCAATATGTAAACTCTAAATGGATAAGAATTTGGCACATGTTTCTGATTGAATTCCAGCACTCGCTTAGACCTTGATCTTCTGAGCTCTAACGCTCAACATGAAGGGATCTGTGCAATACATTTCCCTTCTGCAGAAGCAGAACTTCAGGGCTGCCATATACAGAATTATTAGATTACTATAGAAAGGATAATGTTGACTTTTAAAGAAAACCCAGCCAAGCTTTGTTTGCCATAATAATTTCTTGTAATTGATGGCACGCAGAAAACTGGAAGAGTTTGCTCATGGAAATTGGGAACAGAACTGCTCATTTTCTTCTTCCTTTGAACTTAACAATTTCTTGGCACTCAGTACTCTCAAAGAGCAAGTCTAGAACAGAGACAGAAAACACCTAGAGAGACCTATAAACTTACTACCTTTTCCTTACTAAAAGCCTCTAGATTTCTTTTTTCTGTAAACCTAGCAGTTCTGAAAAGAGGGATTTAAAGGTTTTGATATCAAAACCAATTTAAAATGCATTCCTAAAAGCATAGAAACCTTTTTTAGTTTTCAGCTCAGACCTATTCCCTTTCAGGAACCATGGTTTCACACAAGTGTGCCCAGTCCAGCCACTTCCATAACTTCTGTCACATTACACCCCCCGTACCAAACCTCTGCTCCTCAATTTATTCCATGCATTATTCTCTGGAGAGAGAGGGAAAAAAAAAAAAAAAAAAACCACACACACACAATAATCTACTTGACATTTCAAGTATTANTTTTTTTTTTTTTTTTTTTTTTTTTTTTTTTTTTTTTTTTGAAAACTGACCAGCCAAAATGAACCAGCTTCTCACTACCCAGAACTTAGCTACAAATTTGCACGGACATTCTGGCTTTGGCAGCAAAACTAGGATTCTGTTCCCAGATGTCAAGTTACTAAGGGACGGTTGACAGCTCTGCTCCCTTCCAACTCCTCCACAAGGGTTAAGCTCCACAGGCCCTGCTGACTGACACTACAAACACAATTAAGGATGACATCCAGACAATAGAAGATAAAGAGATTTAGAATCTAATCTCTAAACGCCAGGTGACTGTTACTAACAAATACCTAGTTTTGCATCTTTTAGAGATAACAGCTTATCAGCAAAAGAGAAAAAAAATCAATACAGATAGCAATATCAATTTTGATAGCAAATTCATGAGACAAAATTAATCAGTGATCATAATCACCTTCCCACACAGATTTCCTAGACTCCACAACTCTTGTTTCTTGGTGGCAGATAACACCACACACGTGGTATTTTTACACTTTTACAAAATACGTAAGCAGAGATGTTCCCTGACTAGCAACCTTAGAGCTGCCAGTAACTTTTCACTTAAAAATTCTGTTTTCCTCCAAATGCATTTTTACATTTAAATATGACATGCTGAGTCAACATGCAATATTCTTACTGGAATTTTACTAGAATAGCCCCAAGTTTACCTAGTGTTCAAGTATTTTTTTGAAGACATGTTACTCCCTCTTTCAAATTGCTCACTCTTATTCAAAGCTTCCTTGAATCTTTTTCCTTCTTGGCTTGCAGCCAGCAGCCTAATCCCTTCAAAACATTTTTCTGAGCTGTGGTCTCAGATTCCATATAAGCCAATTTCACATCCAAAATTCATTTTGGGAACACCTGATTGCAGAGCACAGAACACTACAGTATTATCAGACTGAAAGGCAAAAGCTGTTTGAGGTGTGGTAGTGGGTAACTCCCATTCCCATCATCCAGGAGAATGTTCTTCCCGCTGCAGCATTTTTGGGTAGGAGACAAAAGCAGGCACCGAGTCCAGCTAGACCGATGGGCTCAGGTGCAAAACAAAGGCCAAAGCTGCTGATAAGAGCTGCTCCTGTCTAGAAACAGAGTGTGCCCAGACACTTGCAGGTGGTGGAGATCACCTGCCCAGGTACCAAACGAGGGCATCGCCACAGTCTGCAGGACACCCTGAGCAAAGGAGCGCTCGAAGTTACGGGAGGCAGAATTTGAGCATGTGGGGGCTTGTGTCACCAGGTAGAAATGCACTGAGTTTATACCAGCGAGCTGGGCTTTCTAGCTCCAATTCAGCAAATCATGCCAAATACGGCTGCACTTGGAAAAGAGAAAGTTACTTCCTTACAAAATCTGCCTTCATGCAGCCAAAAAACAAACCAAGAAACTCTAAGTTAAAAAAGACGGTCACCCCACAGTGAAATCAAGATGTCAAGCTCTGGTAAGTTGTGAAACACCAGAGAGTGTTAGCATTTATACTGAAAATATAACAGAGAAGCTGATGAAAGGAAATAAACACTACCAGTGAAAACAACAGTGTAAGTTGATTTCTTTCTACATAGAAAGACAAGGGAGCTAAGAAATGTGTTGCAGTACCTTAACTGCAAAGAAGATTGCATGTTAGCAAAGCCCTCAGTACAGACTAAGCAGCCGAGCTCTGCTGGGATTGCCAGTCAGCGCTCAGCCTCTTGATTTTGATATGCTGCCATTTCTAGAGATGCACCATTTTAAATACCAGCTTACAAAGCATGGGCAAATGCAGCAGAAGGTCAAAATGAAGAAAGATAGAAGAAAAGGGATGAAAATAAACAAACAAAAAAAAAGAGAAAGGCATAAGCTTCTTTCTGTGCACGTGCTTTCACTGAAACCATGAGGTTTAGTATAAAGATAAGCTGTATATGTTGAAAGAGGCTGAGCAACCTGCAGGTCAAGCCTGGCTGCTGGGCCCAGCCACCTGCACACTAGTGCAGAGGACGACGACACTTTGGGGCCCGCGCTGACAAGCGCTAAGAGCTGCTGAGAGAACTGCAGTCTCGTTTCTGTAAGGGGCTGGGAAGTGTGTGCAAACAAACCTGCCCTGCAGTAAGAGCAATGCAGATTCCCCCTCTCCGAGATGGGAAGGAGCGCTGAAAACGTTCTTTTCTACTGAACATTTTTTGCTGCTATGGCAAAGTGGTCATGCTTTAAATTTCATGTTCAACTCTATCAGTAAGGTCAATAAGTTTACCTAAGAAAAATGTGAGTCTAACCCTGTTTTGCAATGAAGTATTTCAACCGCTTTGTTTTTAATAGTTAATGAAGGAGTTTATAATTCTACTTAAAGTGTAAATACACAGCTTTATAGCTGTATTTAGAACCCTCTGTGCTGTAATCCAAAATCCACTCTATTACTCATGATGAGTGTAGGCTGAAACACTTGATAATGGAAAAACACCTCCGATAACACACAGTGCAGCGGGGAGCGGGTTGCAGACATACCCGGCCACAGAATCAGCGCTGTGGGGCCAGTGGGTGCCCCCCACCAGCGAGAACACACACACAAGCCTAAGGAGACATCATTAGCTTGGGCTCCTTACCTGGTATGCACTCATTCTGTGCTGCATCTCAAGAAGAAGTATCTCAAGCAGCAGTAGCCCACACCTACCCACTCTCTGCCCCATAGCACTGCCAGGGATCACTGTCATTGCCACTCCTCCCCATCTCCACGTTCAGGACAGTTCCAAATACCAGGTACAACAGCATTAGCCTGAGCACAAGCCAACAAAGTCTTGCCAGCTGCAAGCCCTCCATGCACAGCTGCCCAATACTGCACTGTCTGCCCCGGACATGAGTCCGGCACTGAGACTTTGAATTGCTGCTATACGGGAGGCAGCGAAGCCTTGCCCTCCTTATCTGCTTAATAGCAGACCTGGGCAGCACAGAGGCAGTTCTTCCGCTTCAGGAGCCACAACCCAGCTAACGATCCCCGTCACAAATAACCCATAGGTTGGACCACCCACCTAGAGGTTTGCCTGAATGCTCAACACGGTTACGCAAACACAGGCTGGAAGAGATAAAGTAGAGTTACACGTGATCTCTTAAAATACTGACAAAAAAAAAAAAAAAAAAAAAAAAACTTACGGGAGTAAGAGAAGTCATATGTTAAGTAAGAAGAAAGGCTCCAAATAAGTAGGTCAATTAGCTGCATTGTGGAAAGTCACATGAAAGTTTCCAACCACTTGACAAGTATTATATTAATTAGTGATCAGAGAAGGCAAGTAGTGGCAGTGAGGTGCGCAGCTTTTGGTAGAAAAGTGAAACTAAGATTATAAAGGAATAAGACTCAAGAATTACCCAATATCGTTTTTTTAAGAGAATACAAACAAAAAAAACCCCACCCCCTCAGAGCAGGCTTTTGTCCTTCCATTTACAGCTAAAGTTCTCTAGGGAATCTTATATTCACCTCATATTTTAGACACAAAGTAGAATAATAATTCTAAGCACATTAAAAAAATGCAGCTTTTTTTCATTGCCCTTTGAAGAATAGTAAGTTCCCTAGTTTAACCAAACATATTGAGCTTTACCAAATTCCAACATTGCTTATTATAGCTCCTAGCCAACAGATTGTCAAACACGTATGTTATTGATCTTAATTAATAGTATGAATGTTCCTCATTTTTAAGAAAATTCTAATTTAGCTTGATTTTTTCTTTCTCCTCCTACATAACATAATTGGACATTATCGATAACATTCATTAATATTTTCAATATCTTTCATGTATATCACTGTTGATGAAAAAATCTATCTTTAAAATCTAAGCCCACAATATACTTTAGGAAAGTACCTCATTTCAAACATAAATGAGAAAGACTTTACATTTATTTTCCTGTTTTAATCACAACAAAGGCAAATGGACAAAAGGTCATTCCTATCATTAGCTTACTTCCTCTCCTCTATAATGAAGATTAAAAAAAAAGAGAAAAATACAAGTGTTTAAAATCCCACTTTTAAAACTATACAGATTTCCCATAATTCTCAACCATCTTTTTTTGACAAAAGATGAAAGATTAAGTTGAATTAGTTTGAAGTGATTTCCATGAAATACACTGGTCATGTGAGCGCAAGAGTATTTTCAAAGTATATTTATGTCAATCTTGCAGACAGACCATTAATTTCCTTCTTACTGAAATAAATTTTGAAACAGCAGCTGAGAACATGGGTAAAAATCACACCATAGAAGGAAGATAGCTCAAAAAACATACTAGAATCACAAAATAGGGAGGCCCTTCAGTTACCTCAAAACAGGGGTCTTCTGTGTTTCTGCATTTAAACTAGCACAAAGTTGCAAGATGTCATTCTGCAAGGAGCAGTTGCTGCTGAAATTTCAATAACATAGCCCACATTCTTTAGAACACAGGCAAATTTTCTAATTGTGAATGTGTGAGGGACAGAATATCTGTTGCATTCATAAAAATGTAAATAAAAACACTGAGATACCATTTGGCAGAACAAAACCTTAAAAGAACAAAAGATGTATTTTCAAAAACACCTCCGCTGTCTTTTTGACAGACTTACCAGTGTTTCCTTTTAGTGAATTATTTCACAGCTTACACACAGATTTCTAATCACAACAGACATTTCATACGCTAACTGGGAGAAATTCAATATTAAGAATATTTTACAACCATGCAAACAAAAGTAGGAACATTACATGTTAACTGCAGTGCTTATAAGACTGCAATTACAAACAAAACGAGGAACATGGGGTATTTCTAAGTTCTTGACAAAGCCGGGTCAAGGCAAACTGCCCTGTGGTCAGTGGCCCATAATTCGCCTTCTTATCTACTTTCAACTTGCCATGTTAACTAGGGCACACACAGAGAAGACAGCATTGCCCCAAAGCCCGTCAGTTCCCCATGCACGATAGTTTCAACAGGAGAAAAACTTATAGGATGCTGATTTTTTTTCCAGCATCTGCATTGTTTGATGAGTTTCAACACACTATTGAGCAGTCATCTCTGCATCTCCCTTCAGACTTGCCTTGTCCTTTCAATTCTGGTCTCTAGGTATCCTTTCCATATATCCTAGCATGTCAGTCACAAATCCATTAAGGAGCCATCTTCAGCATTTCCTCGCATGCCAGCTTCTCCACAGATCCTGGAGCAGCATTTCTCAAGGAGATGCCAATCAAGAATGCAGGCAGGACAGAGACAGGGATTAGATTTGCACCAAAAGAAGCCTTCAAAACCATCTTTTTATCTCAATATAGTGCAACAGCAAACTGCTGAAGACCACAAAGTGGTTTCTGCTTTTACTCCTTTATATAAACACCAAGTTCTCTTTATAAAAATGTTCAAATCTAACTACTTGCTGAGCATATAACTAATGCATCAACCTCTTCAGTTGTGTATACAAAATATACGAACATTTATTTTATAGTACCAAGTGGATGATGTCTGCTTCGGTCCACTATCATTGGACAAAATCTTCCCAAAGCAGATTTAACTCTAAAGGCATGAGCCCCAACTGGAATAATAATATGGCATGAATGAAAGGAAAAAAGAAAAATCAAGACACTTAAGACTTGCGTCATTCAGGGAGGTGGCACTAGTCAGACCACACATCTTGAGTGCTGCAAGCTTACATCACATTGCATACATAAAAAATCCTCACATCTACACACGCTGACAAAGAGACTTTCCACAGCAGACCAGAATGCTTCTCGTTCAGGCAAGCAAAGTATCTTTGTCAGTAGAAAGTTTCTACCTGCACGCTGAGCACACCTCCCCTGGAATGCTCTGTTGACTTATCCTTACCTAAGGTCATATAGTGTAAAGCAAGTCTTGGCTTTTGGACCACAAAGTAAAATTGAATTTGAGTCAAAGTTGAACAAAATAAGAATTCAGATGTATTGAAATCCACATTAGAACCACTGCAAGTCTCCATACAAATCCATTAATTTTGCACATAAGAAACTTTGCCTTCCATCACACTCAATTTATGAGAGACCTTCTTGACTATGCTGCACGTGATTTGATTTCAACCAGGAAAGCAGAGGAAAAGCGGAACTTGAGTAGGAAAAAGTACCAACTACTGCAGTTTCCTATTTAGGATCTGCTGTTCCTTGTCATCACATGACAAATATTAGGCTAAACAGACACCTCCACATATTATTTACAATGCTTGGAAAATTATTCTGGTAGCTCAGGAAACAGATTCAGAATTTTGAAGCCTTATTGTAGAAAAAATTTAATCTCTTTGGAGGCTTTTGAGCCTTACTTACTTGGAATTTATATTCATGCATGAAGTGACACTGAGGAACAATAACTGTAGGCTCTATAAATGGAAAATCACATGTATTCTCTCAAGTTACTTGCAAATCTAAAATACTCTCTACTACAATAGATTTTCAGGGAACAAGCATTTCAGCATTGACATCTTCAACAATGTGCTTTTAAAACAAAATATCACATTATTTAGACAACTTCATACTCCGACTTTCTGGAAAGCTTACAATTAATAATGCATCCTAGGAGTTTTTAATATTTTAAAAGTTCATCTTCATGAATACATGCATAGGATCTTCACGCCATCCCAGGCAGAGCAGGTGACTTGACTCATGTTTATAACATGCTTTGAAATCCTTGGAATATGCACTGCAAAAACAGAAGATGCAGCAACACCGTGTATCCCAAGCAAGCCAGGACTATCTGTGCACACTACCCGTGCAAACAGGCAGCAGCTGTTTAGGTCTGGTGTGAGCGAGCACCTGCAAAACAGACCACAGGAATGTACTCTGTGGCTGGGATACTGCTGAATACAGAACAAACAGACCTATGTATCAGCATAGGGTAGCTAACATGCCTAACAGGAGCACACTGGCAGTGTTTCAAACATGCCTTTTCACTGCTTGCAGATACGCCCCTAAATAAGCACAGCACCACTACTGGGCACTTAAATCTATCCATAACTTAATCTGTCAGAAGAATAATTGGGGTATAAATCTTTGTCCTGAACTATTTCTTTAATACACAAGTAGCAAGTTAATACCTGCTACTTATTACCACTTACAGTTATTAGTGACAAGGGGTTGCTACCCTAAAATAGCTGTATGGTAGCATATAGGAGATAAGATGGTGCATTCAGGTTAGCTCCTACTTAAAACATTACTCTTCATAAGTCACTACTGCAGAATTATTTGAGGAAGATGCAGATGTATCTGGTAAGGATATATTTGCTTAGGATGTCTCTGTTTTGAATGTACCAAAACGACAAAGTAAGGTTGAAGACTAAGGGATTTACTACTTCAAGATGTGGTTATGAATTTCTCTAATTTAAAAAGCCTCTTCTGTCAAAATTTCAAATTCTATATTAAAAGGCAATTATCAAAAACAACCGCTAGAATTCCAATAATCAGTTCCTAATAACTACTAACAATTTTTATTAGTTATCACTAACCAAGCACAACAGCTTCACAAAGTCACTCATTCCTGCTCTCTTCCTCCCTCCTAAAAAGAGAGAAAAAAAAAAAAAAAGGAAAAAGGTACACTTTCTACAGCCCTTAAAATGGTTTATGGAACTCCCACTCTTCAGCAGTACAGATGTCTTGAGCTCATGTCATTGATTTTTAACTGGTCAGCAATGTGTTTTCCTGACTCCCATACACTAACCTTTCAATCTGCTTGTTGTTAACTTAGCAAGCTCCCCCCTTAACAGCCATCACACACTACGGAAAGATCACACAGACACGCACCAGGATCTCAAGGTCCCTAAGCCTTCAGACTCTGATGACCAATTTCATATTAACATCATACAGCAGTGACTGAACAAATGTAAATCCCTCACATAAAAGGAGACAGTAATGGTGCTCGCAGCCAAAAGCATGGCTGTATTAGTTAAAGGGCTGCTTCAGGTCTCAAGTTAACTTGATACTGAGTTCCTGTGGTGCAAATCATTGCACAGCGGGGTCTCCTCTTTGTCTGTGCACTTACTGAGCACGTACAACTCTCCCGCCTCCAGTGGACACATTCACATTTCCTTTAAAAGCCTTCCAGACATTCTGCAGCTGGCAACAGCCATCCCAACACAAAATGCAAGAAATTGAGCAATCACAGAAGTTATGCAGTTAAACAACTGAATCTGTTCAGCACTGCTGCAGCAGCTGGCATTTCACTAGAGCAGACAGGAACTGTTTCCTTTAATAGATTCAAACCATGCTCAGTGTGGGGCAAACAAGCAAAGAACTTTCCCACTGCTAAGGAGCCTCTTTCCATGCTCCGCATACTGGCAACACAGCCTGGGGGCAGCTACCACTACTGGTGCTCATTTTCCACCCAACTTTAGAGGAATAAAGGATTTAAAAGCTGATAATGTATCATAAACACAATAGCAGCTAATTTATTTGTCAGTTAAAAGATTTAGCTCTAATCTTATTACTACAACTATCACAACAGTGACACTCTGAATAATATATGCCAGCCTATGCACACTGCACTGCAGAACGAAGACCAAGCAGGAATTCACATTATCACAAAAAACACAGACCAAGTTTTGCAGCCCAATCCCATGGATTTTGAATAGAAGCTTTTGTGTGGACTGCTTCTTTCTGAGCCAAAGTGGTGTGGAAGGAAGTATGTGATGAAGAATTTTGAATCCAGGCCACACCAGAGTCACTACAATACTCTACAAAAGGACACTTGTAAAACTGTTAAATTACAGTGACTTCTAATGAGAAGTCAAAAACCACATACATATTCAAAAGATCTGCTAGAGGCAGAACAAGGCAAAGGCAATTATTTGTTTTGAAAGAAGAAATACCTCTTAATTATATCGAAAGGGGCAACGGAGGCAAAAGATTCAAACTTTTCCTTTAGGCATGATCTCCCCAAACAAAAGAGCAAAAATAACTCCATTTTGAAAGAGCTGCACATTTCTTAAATTCATAATTCATTTCAGTAAACAGCACATTCAAGGTGGATTAAATAGTAATCCAGATCTCAAAACACATCTCTGGTTTCAATAATAAACAAATGCATGCATACATGCCCCTACTAAATACAGAAGAAAAGCATGTCAAATGGCCTTCCCATCTTTTTTTTTAAAAAATCTATTCAAGTTCCTTTGTGAGAGTATTTCTAGCATCATATAGCAGAAAAATTGGATAGGTTCAAAGCTGAAACTCTCATCTCATTGTCTTCTATACAGTAATATTTTAACACAATACTCAGTAACCCAAAAGCACACAAAGGGCTACAAAGAAGCGATTGCCTAATTAACCAAGAAGGGTTTTCCTTTTTTTTTTTTTTCCTCTTTTTTTTTCTGTCTCTCTCTCCTCCTCTCCAAATACTTGATCTATTTTTGTTCTGAAATATGGCCAGCTAACTATTCCTAGCACTCACACACAATCCAGCAGCCTCCAACAACAGTTTCCTTGATCAAAGCACAAAGCCCTAACCCAGACCAAGGTCTAGGGCTCAGAAACACAATACAAAATGGCTTTTCATTTACTACACTTCGAGCACCTTAGAACGAACGCGCGACAAACATATAATCAAAAACACTTTTTCTTCCCCCTCCAAATTATGGAGAACTTAAAAACAGCAATTGTATGGAACTGCTTCCAGTTTACTATCTGAAGCATGAATAAGGCATTGTGGAAATAGTTCTGAAATACCATTTCCACCAGCGCATTTCATAATTCAGGCACACCTTCTCCATAAAGACTCAAAGCTAACAGTTCACATCCTGACCATTGATACCTAACAGAAACACTAACGGAAGAGGTCAAAGTCAGATCGTTTTACAGTTTCCTATAGACCAAGTTAATGGTTGGTGCCGGCTGTTATTTTATCATCTATCTCAAATAGATGATAACTCGGATCACGTGAATCAAAGACAACATCACGCTGAGCATTCCTTCAGATACAGAAATAATGTGCAGCTGATTTCAGCTGTCCTCTTCCCCAGGGTTCATTTTAAAATGGGGAGCATTGCCATAAGTGAACATGCCTTTGATCCAACAGTATCCTTCTCTGCTTCTGTTCACAGCATTATCACAAGCAAACTGCACGAGTGCCTGCCTACTAAAGACCATGCAGGATTCTGCTTCCCAGCAGAAAACAGGGCAAGGGATTGGGGGAGCAAGGGGAGGTAAAACAGAGCTGCTAGTGAGAAGCGAGACTTTCAGAGAAACTATCCAGGAATGAGGAAATCTTTAGAAGTATTAAGGTCTCCTGGATAAAACTGGATAAATAGCTGGGAACAAGTAACAGGGGGCAATTTTACTAAAGAAATCAAACATAAAATTAAAAAAAAAAAGATATATGCTACAAAGTTTTTAGCGATTTAATGATACATAAAGAAAAAACTTCTCCCTAAGTAGCATTTGGCCTTTGAACTATTTATCTGTAACCTAAAAGTTGAAAGAAGACAAAGCAAACAAGTCTTAAAAAACACTTCTGGAAAAGAACTAAACCAGGAGGAAATACACTTTCTAAGGAAAGGAGAGGAAAAAAAAAAAAAAAAAAAAAAAAAAAAAAAAAAAAAAAAGACTATTTCATATTCAGTTCCACACTCTCAATGTCTTCTTATTGATGTTCTGACCAAAGATCTTCAATAACACACTAGTTTTGTGCATGCCTGCTACACCCTAATGAAATGAATTGTTCCTCAAATGAGTTGGTTTTTTTAGTGGAATTGCATAGTTGAAGCAGCATTTCAGTTTTACTGTCTCCATAGCTCCTTGTTTATTTCAGTCAAGACAAATATTTTGTTTATTAAAGGAAGAAAGATCATGTCCCAAAGAACTGTTGTCAGGGAACCAAAACAAAACTTTTAAGATCTTATGTTTTTGAAAAGCAAAGCTGAAAGGCAAGGATTAGAGAAAGCATATCTTGACAGGCAAGTGTCGAAGAGACACCCAGTAAAATCTTTCTATTTGTTATATTTAGCACAAGAGAAGATATGCAGATTCATAGTTGAAGGTGGAAAAAAATTATAGGGTTCCCAGAAAGATAAGATGTCGTCCATTTATTTCTGGGGGAGAATGGGAAACCCATGCCAGTTTGGGAGTGGAAAGAGAATAAAAGCCAGGATAAAGGACTACAACAACACATAAATACGCTTTGGTCAACATAAAGGACACTGCTGCTACCAACAGTAGTAAAACATGGGCTCACATACGGCTGAGGTTGGAGGGACCACTGGGCATCATCTAGTCCAACCTGTCCTGCTCCAACAGGGTCCTGTGTAACAGTCCAAAAATCAACTTACAAAACCTTTGCCAGCATCACAGATTAAACCCGATACCTGCTCAGGAAAACTCTTCCTTTCTGAACTCTAGTATTACTGCAAGCCGTAAAGACTTTCCTGCGCCTTTTGGACTCCGATTGATAGCTTTTCTAGGTCCTCTTTCTTTTTCTTTGTTAGTTTAGATGTGTAAAAATCATTAACCTATGGGAAATGAGGGGCCTACTGCTTACAGAAAGAAATGTATCACATTGTACCAGGTTGCAGTAACAAGTACTATTTTGTAGCTTTCTTTGTAAAGGTATGAATGCTCCCTGATCCAGTTGCTACAACAGGGAATTAGAAACCTTGATAGAAACATAGACTATTTGGGCAAATGACAGCACTGTTTGAATTATATTTTTTTTCCCCATCACTTGTAAAACTGTCCCTATTTGCCTATGTAAACTCATTCAAAAGTTTAATGTTAAAACACGTACAATTAACTAGAGATTGATCAACGGCACCTATGAATTTATTTTTGAATTAAACTAAATTCAGATAGTTGTAGAATAAACAAAGTTAGTAAAATTTATTTCCTTATCTTGAATATTCTTACAAAAGCAAGTTTAATAGTGTTATGATTATAAAAGTGTTATCTAATCTTAAAAAAATTATGTTATTACATTTAAAAATATAACTATGAATACAAGGCAAATATGGGCATAGTCCTGAAATCTCCCCCATCATCTTTCTTCTCCCTGAATTACTTTGGCTTCAGCCTGATTAAGAAAGCAGTCCCAGAAACAAAACTTGCTTTAGAAGCTACTTATCCTTATTGTAAAGGGCAGCACAAACTTTTACTTTTATTAATCTAAAAAAGGATATTTCCTTCTAACAAGCTAAAAGGTTAAGAAGGGAAAGGTAGTTCTAAACAGAATATTAAGATAATGTAATATGGTAGCCAAAGACCAATTAATCACCTCAACAAGTGAAATTATACTTGTAATGACATGGTTGCTCCAAAAGAAAAATCCAGTGGAGCTGCATAAAACCAAGCTGCACAAAGAAAACCAAAACTCCATTTGACATCTCTAACCCTGCTGAGGCATTAATCCAAGTACAAACAGCGACTACTCAGCAATTCAGAGCTCATTTATACAGACAGTTTATTTGGGTACACGTAGAAGAACAGCAGAATTCATAAATGGTCACTCATTTATACAGACAGTTTATTTGGGTACACGTAGAAGAACAGCAGAATTCATAAATGGTCACCAAAAAAAAAAAAAAAAAAAAAAAACCAAGAAAACCCACTATTTCTCTTAGGTTAAAAAAAGTAAAAAGCAACTATTAAACACCAAATAAAATTAAAGAATCCTTACAAAGCACTAGAAAAATCCACGAGGCACCTGCGTAGACTGTACCTGACAGCTGTGTACAGCACATACCCAAGTTATGTTTCTGCATCCATGAAGTCGCTTCTGGTTTTGATGTGTTTTTGATGGCAAATTTGCAGCCCGCCCAGCACACAGCGCGCACCCCGGGGTGGCTCCACGCGCCACAGCTCACTGGGGAGGCTCCTGGCACAGCACCACAACCAAGGCGAGCCAAGCAGGGGAGCACATACACACACTATGGGTGTTAAAGCCAGAAACGCACCAGCCTTGCAGGCTCTAGCAAGGTAGAGAACCCATGTCCCCAGGCATCCGCAGACCAATCTGCACAACAGGCAAAATTCACACGCTGTACATTGTACGCTCTTTATTGAAAGAATCTGCCTTTTAGACTCAGCATCAAAACAATCATTTAAAAATCTTGATTCTGTTCTTGCTTTGCAAACTCTCTATGCATTTCATGTGTTATACCCGCCACATCCACCCACTTTAAAGAAAGTTCATACTGTTCTTATGACAGTAGTGCCGCGATGGACACCATATATACACCCTTCAATAAACAGAGGGGAGAATATTCCCAAATAGAAGTCTCAAGAGAAACAGGATTTCCATCACATAGGCAGGATGCTAAGCCACACAGAGCAAGAAGGAGGCTTGTAGAAGAGCACACAAAGACCTGGGCAAGGAGGAGGAGGCAAGTGCGGATCATTCAAGCGTCAGGACAGGACATCTGCCACAGCAACAGTTCAGAAGACAACACACATTGGATTTAAGTTAAATTCATTTCATTAGAGCTACAAGCCAGCACTTGGATTAACGTGAGAAGGTCTACATGTAAAGTCTTGGACCCCTTCTGGTGGAAAACAATGAAAACCTGGCACATTGCCTTTGGAAAAAAAAAAAAAAAGAAAGAAAGAAAGAAGAAAAGCAGAGAAAAAAACAAAATCTCCTCATGCTACAGTTTCTTCCCAACTCATATATCCTTTGTAAAGCTTAAACAGAAAGCTTAAACGCATTCAGATGAAAATGGCTATAACCATGCAAACAATTTCATCCTCTCTGGAATTAAATATATTCAGCAGATCAAGCAGGTTGAATAGTCAACAGGTAACTGAAGAGATAAGCAGACAATGCAACTTTTCCTCTCACACCTCCCTGTCTTTCCCAACGCTCCCGCAAAGGAAAGAAATCTTTTCCTGTTCTGATCTATTTTTACAGTCTAGTGCATTGGTATTTTTGGAATATCTCCAACTGTATTCTTTACTGGGGCATCATAACTGAATCCCAGATTTCAAAATCATTTTAGCATATTCTCATAGGCTGCTTCAGAGAAAAACACCGAAGTAACAAAGGATCTAGCATTCAGAGGTGCCAATGTTAAAACCTACTAGACAAACTTAAAAAAAAACACTATTACTTGCAGAAAAAAAATAAAAAAAGAGGTGCTTTTTGTTTCTGTAAACCAAAACGTGGGTCACATCAGCTCATCAGCAGCGGGCACTTGGGGGAAATTTCTGACAACCTTACGGGCAGTCACAGTAATTGCCCGGTTACTGATTAGATGATCAATAGGGCAGTAAATCCGGAACCCCTGGGCGCCGGGGGCCCTCCCGCCGCCTCCCGGCCCGCTCCGCTCCCCCGGCGGGGTTAGGGCGGCGGGGAGGCCCGGGGGCGCGGGCAGCGAGCCGCTCCGCACAGCGCCGCTCGCCGCCCGCAGCGCGGCCCGGGCAGGGTGCGGCGCAGCGGCCGCTTCTTCCGATCCTTTTGAAGCGGTCAGCACGATTAGCTACCATTTTTTTTTTTTCCCCAATTAATTTAAACTTTTACCTTTCTCCCTGCTTGGCGCTGGCCGGCGGCGGGTGAAGCACCGTCTGGTTCCCTTCCATCTCCACCACGCACTTGGTGTTCAGCTCCAGCTCTGCGGGGCAAAGCGGCGGGGGCTGCGGCCGCGGCGGGGGCTGCGGCAGCGGCCGCGGCGGGGGCCGCCGGCCGCCCCCTCCCCAACCTGCCCTCCCCTCCCCTTCCCCGCCGCTCACCTCTCCTGTTCATGGGCCGGACCCTGACGGCCACTTTCACCTTGGTGTCCGACATCTTTCCCCCCCAACCCGCCCCCGGGGCCGGGCCGGCCCGAGCCGAGCCGCTCAGCGGCGGCCCGAGGCCTCGCAGCGACGCGGCGCAGCGCCCGCGTCCATGCCGGGCCGCGGCGAGGGCGGCTCGGGAGGAGGGCCCGGCGGCGCGGAGGGCGGCGGCGGCGGCGCAGCCCCAGTCGCCTCCCTCCCTTCTCCTCCCTCCTCCTCCTCCTCCTCCTCCTCAGCCGCGGCCGGCGCTCGTTTGCATAACCGCTCCCGCCGCCCCGAGCCCAACCGCCATCTTCCCCGGAGGGGAGGGGGAGTGGGGGGACACGGACGAGGAGGGGCGGAAAAACCCGAGCGCCTTCGGCAGGGGGTCGGTGGGAGGGGGCACGCCCCCCCGCCCCTCCGAGGCAGCCGCTTGGCCGCAGTGAGCATGCGCGTGGGGGGGGTCGTAGTGGCGTTGTTCGCGCAAAGCGCTGCGGCGAGGGGGCGCTGTGGCGCCTGCTTGCGCGTGCGCACAGAGGGCGGTGAAGCCGCGCGGGGCGCGTTGCCCTGCCCTTTTGCCCCGCCCCGTCACGTGTCGGGGTGATGAGGCGGTGCCGCAGAGGGGGGCGGTTGACATGGCGCGTGGTGGCCGTTGGGCGCGTGTCCTGGGGCCGTTACTGTGGCATGGCTGCCCTTACCGCTGCCGGCTCTTCATGGGCAGGGGCCTCTGGGAACGCAGAGGGTTAGGAGCAGGTTCCTGCCCCATATGGGATCAGGTGGTGAGCCCAGGACAGCGTACACCCAGCCTTCCCTCTTCCTTTGTCTCTGGACTGGTGCAAGCACCTGCCAGGCTCCATAGTCTCCAAGTAAAAATGACGTGAAATAGGTATTCACTTGGTTTTGGTCTTCCCTTGAGTGAGATGACTATTTTCAGAAAGCAAAAAGATTCTTCATTCTTTTAGGCAGAATGGAAATGGACTTAACTGAATAATACTCATCTGATAAACATGACATTAACATTAAACTGCGAATAGCCGCTATGATTTGTGAAGGCTTAGGTCATCACCGCAAAGCGCCGGAATGATCCCACTAGGCAGCAGGTTACCTGAAAAATCCATAAACTGGATCCAGAAACAAATATTTTGGCATTTGGGGATATATTTTTGACAAAAAATAAACATTGGTCAATTAGAAAGTCATTACCTGGCATGTTCGTGGTGCAAGCACTGGTAACTTAGCTGAACTGTGTATTTTGCACGTGCTTAGAAGGCTAGAGGCTACGGTCGTTTAAAACCACCCTGTTCTCAGGCTTGATTTTACGTTCTTAACAAAGAGCTGTGTCTGAAAGGCTGCAGCTGCTCATATGGTGGTGCTTTTCCAGACAACAACTGGCAATTGCTAACAAGTGCCGGCCCAAATAACCACAGGAAGGAGCTGAGTCCATTCACTAGCAGGGAGTTCAGCATCAGGGAAAAGCATTATAAACACTGGTGTATTATCCCAGAAGCTCCAAGGACAGCAGAGCAATCAGTGGATAAACCGAAAAAGATTTTTAGTAAAACTTTAGTACACTTATGATCTTGGGGTGTCCTTCTTTTAGAACTGTCTTATTAAAACTTTGTGGGTTTGTTTTGCTTTGTTTTCCCCCAGAGTGTCTCCTTAGCTTCAGGGAAATATATTCCATAAATCAGTCCTGATCATCTCACGCAACTAGCTGGCAAGAAACCCAGACACAAAATAGTGGTATCTGTAGCTTACTGAAAAGGCAGGTTAAAGCACAGCTGCGATTATTCTGTCTGCTCTGAGGCTAAACTACTGCAAGGAGAGTGGGATAAACAAACAAACAAGAAGATTAATAGGTGGCTGCTCTGTGAAAATGCAGATGTTTCAAAAAGAGGTAAAACCAAGTGATGGTACCAAGGAGGCAGAGAGAGTCATGTCATTTCTCCCCTCGCTCTCACCCCTCCTGGGCCAAGCAGAGTTTTGAGTAGCAAGTGATGGGGATTTGTTGAAAGCAGAGAGGAGCTAGGAACATATCTGGAGTAGGTCCTGTTGCCCCTGAATGGCCAGCGATCCCAGGAATGCTGAAAGGAAATGTGAGATATGCACTTAGCATGGTGAAACAGAAACTTTACCAAATAGAGACGGGCATCTGGAGAACGTCACTAGCAATAAATGTGGAGCTGGCACACATTGATTTCTTTCTTGTGGAAGCTGGCGTAGGAATGAAGTTTGTTGTGAAATGCATCGTAGGTATGTGGCTCAGTCAGGAAAGAGAAGAAAAGACATTGAAGTGAGACATCCTACCTATGACTGTAGACTGTAAAAACCCAGATCAAAGTGAGCGGGGGCTTGCCATAAGTCTGGAGTGACTGTGCAAAAAACGAGTTTTGCAAAACTTGGGTATTACTGGGAATGATAGCCAAGATATTTTGGGAAGATAGCCAACAGTTGGAAGGAAAAATACTCCCTTCCATCTCTATTTTCTACCTCTTAGTGGGAAAAAATATATCAATGCAAGATTATATAAGAACAGTGACATTTGCTGAAAGGAAACTAAAGGGAATCTTTATGAGATTGTCTATGATTTTGGCCGTGGGACAGTCTGGGGAACAAATTCTTGCAGATATCTGGAATAGACCTCTGAAAGATGTCTAGCCATTTGCAAATGTGGAAAGGCAGCCATGCAAAGGAGCCTGAAAAGGGAGAGGCAACTTAATTTCTCCTAATATAAACTGTAGCTGTCTTTTTCTTGTGAAATTCTGATTTCTTCGAATTTTGTCTCTGGTGTAAGCTAATGAGAAAAGGGTTTTTTTCCCTTTCATTCCTATCAGCTAGTCCATAAAAACAACTGCCAAGAATGACATGCTGGTTCCATAATTTTTTCTGTCCTCCCGAGGAAGAGTTTTTGGCAACACCTATGTCAATACCTGACAACATCTGCTAGGCAGAACGTAGCAGAATGTGGTTTTGGTCTCCTCTGAACCTTTGGCATTAAAGCAGAAGAGAAAGGGACTCATGTTAGAGAGGCCCCTTTAGATCTTTCATCACAACTTGTTGAAAGAGCAACCTATGCTTGACAGATTCACCAGAACTGAAAAAAATATATATTAGTTTCTCGTGGACTTGGATATTAGAAAAGGTGTGTATCTTGCAGGACTGGAAAACATTTTTTAAGGTCCTACGAAAGAAAGAAAGGACTTGATGTAAGAGCCAGAGTGTATGTGCCAGGATAACAAATTCTTGACTGTGTAGGTAGCCCTTTGGTCAAAAAACAGTGGAAAAGAGTTTATTATTTACCATGACCATCTTACAAGCAAAGCATAGCCAAATCAAACCATCCAGGGCAGAAGCCCCACATGGTCAGAATGTCCTCCCACCACACAGAAATGAAACAGAAGACAAATAGTCAGGTCTTTATTTACATGTGTGTGTCTTCTTTTTCTAGTGCAACTGGTTTGGCTTCCATTTAAGTTTTGGTGCATAACTAAAAAATCCTTGGGCTCCTCTGATGGTGCAGCTGGTGGAATCTGTGGCGTGTGTGGAAGGGCTTCGTGTGGTCACGTCTGCTTGATTTGAGGAGGATTCCTAAGGCATTTAGAGGTGGTTACTCCCATACATGAAAGCCCAGTTGTGCAAGACGCTCTGGGATGTGCCTCCTTCTGAGATGCACATAGATCACTATGTCTAGGTGGACTTAAAATACAAGAACAGCAAGGGAAAATAGCAGCTATCCTATCGCAAGTAGTGCACTGTGCTAATCTACAAATCGAACAAGAAGGGAATGCAAAGAGAAGAAAGAAGAGGTAAAACGTCAGTGAAGCTTTGTCAGCCTTTATAGGTCCCAGATACTTAAATACAGACACTTGAAAAATGAAGTGTTTGATTTTGCAGCACCCAAAGTCTGCAAGATGCTCATACCGAAGGTTTTAAAGAGCAACGCTAACCTAAGGCACAAATTTTGTAAGATTGCCTAAAATTAAAGTTTTCTTTATATTTTCTAGCTTTTGCTGAGTATTTTTTAAAGCAAGATCTAAAAGAAAAGCAAAACGTGCCTTCAACCTAGAAACCTTTATCGCATTGTCCAGTCTGAGAGAAAGAAGTAAAATGAACAAATACCACATAATGACTCCAACAGATATTTTTAAAACTAATAATCCAATGTTTTATTTTTAAATTAGGAAGAGGCATAGGAAGAAATAGCACAAAATAACCGATAAATCTTCCACTGATGTTGATGAAGATAGGACGGGTAGTTATTTATTTTTTAGGATAATAGTATATAGGAGGAAGACCTGTCTATTATGAAGGGGAGAAATATTTTGAGTTGGAGAGGCAAGATAAAATATGACTTTATGTGCATACATTAATGTTCCAATTCGCAGGAAAACCGTCTGCGTCTGCCGTATCGGGGACCCCTTTCGGCTGTGTCTGCTGGAGGCCACACAAGCAGCGTCTGCGTCCAGCGTCTTCATGGCGACGTGCAGGGCCTATGGGGGCACTGTGGTCGTAGATGCTGCCCAGACACTCCTAAAGAGAAGGATCATAGAATGAATCACAGAATGGTTAAGGTTGGAAGGGACCTCAGAGGTCATCTAGTCCAACCCCCCTGCACACGCAGGGTCACCTAGAGCACGTGGCACAGGGCTGCATCCAAGCGGGTTTTGAAGATCTCCAGACAAGGAGACTCCACAACCTCCCTGGGCAGCCTGTGCCAGGGCTCTGTCACCCTCACTGTCAAAAAGTGTTTTCTCAAGTTCCTGTGGAACTTTTGGTGCCTCAGCTTGTGGCCGTTTCCTCTAGTCCCATCGCTGGCCACCACTGAAAAGAGGCCGGCCTCCTCCTCCTCACTGCCTCCCTTGAGGTATTTATACACGCTGATCAGGTCCCCCCTCAGCCTCCTCTTCTCCAGGCTGAACAGGCCCAGCTCCCTCAGCCTTTGCTCACAGGGCAGATGTTCCAGGCCCCTGATCATCCTCGTAGCCCTGTGCTGGACTCTCTCCAAGTTCTTCTCTCCAAGTTCTTCTCTCCAAGAAGAAGTTTTAATTGTCACTGTTTGCATAAACGCAGAAAACATGAAGCAAAACTTTGCCCTGTCGGAGCGCTCAGATCTGCATACAGTGGCTGAGGGCTCTATATTTACATTCCGTTTCGTATATGGCTTTTAACAGGCACTGGTGTTCAAAGCTAGCCCAGCTCTGGACAGACGGCCTGTAGGCCTTCTCAGTGGTGAACAGACCAAACCTGTTCCTGTGGCCTAATTTAAATGTATTTTGAATGATCAGGTTTGTTTTGCCTGGGTGAGGCCCTCACCTGCTCCCCACCTCCGATGGGGTCAGGATGGGCAAGAGCAGCTTGGGCTCTGGGAGGGAGCGTGGGCCGTTGCGCTGGGCCAGGGCACAGTGAGTCACGTCTCCACCGAGCTGGAACGCTCCTTGCTGTGAGGGGAAATAATATCAAATGGAATTCACCTGGTCAGATCAGATATTTTATCTCCGTCTTTAATATAGTATCACGGTAGAGTCTTTTGGGAACTTGAGTGCTATTTGTAGCACAGTGGATGGACTATCCTGTCTGTGAAAGTAGCTGCTTAATTTTAGCTGCATTTAACGACATGGATATTCTGGACAGGATGATCCCTTCGTCCAGCTCACAAGCACACAAAGCAGGGAACTTTATTCTCTATCTCCTATCACTTAATAGAAAGAAATAAAGTTATTCGGTGAACTTTAGTGGTCATTGACACCTTGAGATGCAAAGTGATATTAAAAGAAATAAATTAGGTTAGAATCAGACTAGAAGCTGGAAACTCATGGGAAGCAAAGGAGGAAACAAAATTAGAAAAAAAACTTTATAAAATAAATTTGTAGTACATTTATTGATTCATTAGCTTTAAATTGCTTTCAGTTTAAAATAATACAGAAATAAAACAGATAATTTAGCTCAGATGCTTTTTCCTGCACTGTGGCAGCTTGACTGGGCTTTTTGCTGACTCCAGAGTGAAATCCCGTTTCGCTTCAAGAGGTGTTTGTTTCATGGCAGGGAACTTAACATGCCAATCATCTTAACTGCAGAGCCTTAACTGCGTTCTGTCCGACTGCAGCAGCTATTCGTGAGATATAGAGCTCACAGTCCTCTCAGGGAAAGAGGTGATGAGATAGTGGTTGATTTCTTAACATTCATGTTGCTACTGATGACAATTAGCTGTGTAACTTCCCCTTTTGGGGCTCCCAGAGGACCCCACACTCACTCCCCAAGTCTCAAGTAGCTTCCTTAATTGATTTATAGCAGGGAAGGCAGGTCAATGAGTGTTCAGATGGGATTCACAACCAAGTGATGCCACGACAAGAGCGTATGTGGCTTGGGCTGTATCACTTTCCCTGTGTGAGAGAGGAGGTGCTGATGACAGTGGAAATCACAGGGGAGGCTTCACCTGGTACAAGCCCTGTGGGAGCCTTTAGGAAGAGGAGTTCCAACTGGAAAACACCCAGAAAAGGGTTCCTGGGAAGACTGCGGAGCAACAAGTCTTATACAAGTCTTATCAAACAGAGCCAACTCAAAGAGTCTCGGTTGTTTAGTCTAGCAAAAGGAAGACTGAGAGGGGGATATGGTTGTTTATGCTTCCTTTTATGCAGCAGTCAAAAAACAGGGCAACACTTAAGCTAATGGAAAACATTCGCACAAGAGCGAAAGAATATGAGCTATCTGGGAACACATTTGGGTTGGAAATTGGAGCTCCCAGAGGAATGAATTAACTCTTAAACAGAAGAACAAGCAATAAACTTAGGTTATTTTATGAAATAATGATTTACAAAATAATTTGATACTATCCAGAAAGGCGAGGTGCATGTGATAGCAGGGAATGTGTCCTGCTGACCCTGCTGAGCAAGGACAGACACCTCCTGTGCCCACGTGACACCTGAGAGTGATGAGAGTATCTTATGGTTGGGGAAAGGGAAGGAAAAAGAAAATAAAGATTTATACTTTTAAGAAAGTAGGTTCATAGAACACCAAAGGAAATATAGTGATATTGCTTACCTGTTGTTAATGCAATAACTTTTGAAAAGGGGTTGATGTAAGAAAATTAGTTTAAAAAGACAAGCAGTTTAACCATATTCTTTTCCTTTCCCCTTGCCCCATACTTTATGTATATAATAGAAATTGGACATTCATCCTAAGGGAAAAACTAACTGCCACAGCTAGTTTCTAACATTATTTACAATTTAAATCAGCAGGCAGGCCCCAGGGGACCGAAGGAAAGGACAACCCTCCCATTCTTCCCCCTACCCCAGCCCCTCTCGTCATTATGGTGAGGAATGCCCGGAATGCAAGCGGCTCCGGCAGATCCCTGCCGTTCCATTGTGGCTCTGAGTCCCCAACGGAGACCCAGGACGCCGGTGCTACGAACACTGACCCACTGTTTATAGCGTTACAATAAACATGTTGCATTTGCTACGTGCAAATCCATGTCCTGCCTTGGAGCTGATCGAGAGGGACAGGAATACTAATGTGCAGCCTCCGGGTCCCCCGGGTTAGTGCCTGCGGGCTGCCCGACCGCTCAGGGCCTGCTTCCTGAGACACCTTTTCTGCTCAGGGGGCACGGAAAGCCCTAAACACAAACAGTCTGAGATGTGGCAGCTGTCTCTTGAAAGAGAAGTGCGAAGCTGCTATTGACCCTTCAGTCTGGATCACAGCCTCGCTGCCACCTTCCCTCCTGCTCCCAGAGAGGAGACTGGTCCTGCTCCCAGAGAGGAGACTGGCCATGCTGGCCACCCCTCGGGCCGTGCTGGCCACCCCTCGGGCCATGCTGGCCGCCCTTTGGGCCGTGCTGGCCGCTCCTCAGGCTCCAGTGCCCACAAGGGGCTGCGCAGGGCCACGGTGCCGCCTGCTCCCACTGGGAAGCTGGCCGGCCAAGACACAACGGGACCCCACGTGGTGGTGTCTCGGCAGAGCCTACAACGCGCCCTGGCCGGGGACGTCTGTCGTCCCCGATGTGGCAGAGGGAAGAGGCTCTTGCCCTCTCTTCTCGAAGGAGCCTACAGGACAGCAAGGAGAACAGTAAGCACTTGGTTTCCTTAGGCGGAGGTGGGTTCCTAAGGTGGAGGACTGTGTCTAAGGAAGCCGAGTGAGTCAAAGCCTTGAGAGCGAAGGGGGATTTGCCGTTGCTAAAACACAAGCAAGCTCTGCTCAGCACAGCCCTGGGATCCGCTCTGAAGTCTATTGAAGTCAACAGGAAGATTCCCATTAAGTTTGACGGGTTTCATCACTTCCTGTGTAAGGTGAAAACAAAGAGATGAAGGTGCCAATTAAAGTGCATCACAGGACTCGAGACCTGTTATTGAGACAACAAAACACCCAATCACGTCACCACACACACTGTTCCCTCTAGCCCAAAGAAAATATTTCAAATACAATCCTCTAATAAAGTAATCAACAACAGATCACACTCTGCTTTTCGGCTTGAAGACTCTCATACTGCAACTGTTGGGAGAAGTTTGTTGTCATCTCACTTCAAATCTCGTCCTCTTTAATTCACAGCTAATGGAATGGCAAAAAAAAAAAAAAAAAAAAAAAAAAAAGACAGCAACAACAACACTTTCCACTTTACAGGAGAAAAAAAGTATAGAAAAGTTTGCCAATGCAGCTCCTAGCACCGAGGCTACACCAGCATTTGACAGTGAAACTCAGAGGAAACTCAGTTGGATCATTGGTTGGGACCAGTAAAAATGCCAGTGACTCACAATCAAATTTAGATTTTTCCTTACATAATCACTACTACAAATGGAGCTGCACAGGATGACCTAGAGTAGAAAGGTTCCTAAAACTCTCAGTTTATGTGTGATTTGGGTTCTACAGTTCTTCACTCCTTTTTTTCCTTTGAGTAAAACTTGCATGTTGTTCTCCAAAACACATTCCCTGGACAGCTGAAGCGCTTTCCCACCATTCATATTGTGATCTGAGGGTTTCCTCCCCTTACTGTGACAGGGAAGATGAAAGGCTGTTTTAGAAAAGAAACACAGCAAAACCAAAATAAGGACTGAAGCTCTAAAGCATCAAAGTGGTGAGAACAGGACAGACACACAGAGAGCTTTCTTAACAAAGGAGAGTGAGAAATGCAGTCCTGAAAAACACTTTCAAGGACCAACCACAAACTAGGAAGAATCAGTGAGGTCTCCTCAACAGTCAAAAATGGGATTAATATGATCAGTTTAAGAAATAAAAATGTAGGCTAACTATCAAGAAAAACTTGAGTTTCAAGTGAAAGGGTGAAAGTACTTTGCTACATATAAATGTTTGAAAATAATTTGACGAAATGGCTCATTTCTCTGGTGAAAGAGATACAAGAAAGGGTTTGTTTTAAGATGGGCATTTGTTTATCTTAGTAGTACTGTAATAATAGAAAAATGACAAAATCATTTCATCTGCATTTTAATGATAACACCAGCCATCAACAGCTTTATCATATCACAAAATAACTGACCTTACATAGGATCCCAAGGCCTAAACCTGAGCCTGGGGCAACCTCAACTTTGCCTTGCTGAAAGAGGACAAAAAACAGCTCAGTTATTTATTATCTGCTCCTTAATAGTCTGCACTGTGCAACATGGACAGAGACAAAAAGAAAGGAACTATCCCACAGCCTCAGAAATCCTTTCGCACAATGGGCTGGAAGCAGCAGCGACCTCTTTTCCGTGATGAAACCTTCATTCCGTCACCACCTTCAGTTGCTGGCCAGCACCAGCTACCTTCTCGTTGGGCTTGGAGCGCTCCACGTGCGCATCCTGCCCCATGACAGCGCGGGCTGAGTCTGCTCCAGGGCCGCTGCTTACGGAGCAACCAGGAGCCGGGGTTGGGCTGCGAGGAAGCAGGCGAGGAGCTGGGGTGCCACGGAAATAGGAGAAGCTAAAGTGTTACATTAGATTTGTTTGGTGGAAGATTTCTGGTCTTGTAATCAGTAATCAGGACTTTTGGCATGTAAAAACAAACCGGCATTTCCAGAAGTTGTCATAATGAGGTTTGCTGCAAAGACTTCTCCTGGGTAGATATCCGTACTAGCTCAAATGTCCCTAACTTGGAGCTCAGTCCTGCAGGGCTTATTTATGTGCTCAGTTCCATTTGCAGTGTTCACAACTCTGCAGTTAAACTGTCTGTGAAAGACCAAGCCTCTACTCAAGCAAGTCACTGTAAGGAATAATTAAGATTAGAAAAATAACATATATGCTTGTAATACTTCACTTGTAATTTGCTTGTAATAATTCACTTAGGCAAACTGGCCACTCATTTAGGCAAACTGGCCATTCAAAAATCTATGGGCCCAGATGGGATGCACCCAAGAGTGCTGAGGGAACTGGCCGAGGTTATTGCTCAGCCTCTCTCCATCATCCTTGAGAGGTCCTGGAGAGCAGGGGAGGTGCCCGAGGACTGGAAGAAAGCCAACGTCGCTCCAGTCTTCAAAAAGGGCAAGAGGGAGGAGCCGGGCAATTACAGGCCGGTCAGCCTCACCTCTGTCCCTGGAAAGGTGATGGAGTGGTTCATCCTAGAGAGAATCTCCGGGCATATGGAGGAGAAGAAGCTGCTGAGGAGCAGTCAGCATGGATTCACCAAGGGGAAGTCATGTCTGACGAACCTCATAGCCTTCTATGATGAGATGACAGGCTGGCTGGACGAGGGGAGAGCCGTGGATATTGTCTACCTTGACTTCAGCAAGGCTTTTGACACTGTCTCCCATAACATCCTCATACCGAAGCTCTGGGAGAGTGGGCTAGACGAGTGCACGGTGCGGTGGATCGAGGGCTGGCTGGATGGCAGAGCTCAGAGGGTGGTCATAAATGGGGCCGAGTCCAGCTGGAGGCCTGTGGCCAGTGGTGTCCCCCAGGGGTCAGTACTGGGCCCAGTGCTGTTCAACTTGTTTATCAATGACCTGGACGAGGGCATGGAATGCACCCTGAGCAAGTTTGCAGACGACACCAAGCTGGGTGGAGTGGCCGACACTCCGGAGGGCTGTGCTGCCATCCAGAGGGACCTGGACAGGCTGGAGAGTTGGGCAGAGAGGAACCTCATGAGGTTCAACAAGGACAAGTGTAGGGTCCTGCACCTGGGGAGGAATAACCCCAGGCATCAGTACAGATTAGGGGTCGACCTGCTGGAAAGCAGCTCCACAGAGAGGGACCTGGGAGTCCTGGTTGACACCAAGTTAACCATGAGTGAGCAGCGTGCCCTCATGGCCAAGAAGGCCAATGGGATCCTGGCTGCATCAGGAGGATGTTGCCAGCAGGTCAAGGGAGGCGATTCTGCTCCTCTACTCAGCTCTGGTGAGGCCGCACCTGGAGTACTGTGTGCAGTTCTGGGCACCCCAGTATAGGAAGGACGTGGAGCTTCTCGAGAGGGTCCAGAGAAGAGCAACCAGGATGATTAAGGGAATGGAACATCTCTCGTATGAAGAGAGGCTGAGTGAGCTGGGCCTGTTTTCTCTGGAGAAGAGAMGGCTSAGAGGGGATMTGATTAATRTGTATAAGTTCAGGAARGGAGAAKGCAGGGAGGAAGGGGACARGCTGTTTTCAYTGGTGGCCAGCRAYAGGACGAGGGGTAATGGCCATAAGCTGGAGCACAGGAAGTTCCATCTCCAGGTGAGGAGGAACTTCTTTACTGTGAGGGTGACAGAGCAGTGGAACAGGCTGCCCAGGGGGGTTGTGGAGTCTCCTTCTCTGGAGGTCTTCAAAACCCACCTGGATGCCGCCCTGTGCCACATGCTGTAGGTGTGCCTGCTTGAGCGGGAAGGTTGGACTAGATGATCTCTAGAGGTCCCTTCCAATATATAGGACCAATATAGAGGTCCCTTCCCTTAAATATTCTGTGAATACCTCAGGCTCCATAGTACCATACTGTAAAGTTAAATTGATTTAGACTCACAGAAGGACCCTACTTCCTACCTAATCAAGCACTATGACACAGTCATATCCTTTCCATATGAAATTTATTTTAAAGTTTTAATATTTTATCTGACAAATATTTTGGTAGCTCTCTTAAAGAGCTACCTCTGATGAGATTATATTTCTTCTCAAGTTACCTTCTTCAACTGCATTAGTAAAGGACACACCTCTACTTCTTTCTTACTCTTTATTAAATACTGGTTATTACTGGGTATTCTATAGTCTGTGTTATTGAGGAAATCATGCTGGATGAGCAGAATAGTTTAATGTGTTTTTATATCTTTTGACTGTTTATATTTAGAACAAATCACAGAAAATGGCTTACCTTCTGAGATGATGTAGGTGTGACAGTTCTTTGAGATCATCTTCTCTGTACTGTAAGTTTCTACGGCAAGTTTTGATGGATATTTTAAAAAATATTTTTACAGTTTCCTCGGAAAAAGCTGTTTCATTTTCCAAACTGTAATTTTCTCTCCCTAAAACTGTACCCCACTTAAAATTGCTTGCCTTTTATTATTTACACAGCACATTGCTATATTTAGGTATCTAAACTAGGTACTTAAAATGCTTTACAGAATCTTCTGACAAGCCCTATTTTCATGATTTAAAAAGCAATATATTCAGTGAAAACAAGTTTCATTCTCACCTCAACACACGCTCCCATACAGTACTCACCTAAAAGCAAAAATTACTTCCAGTAAGAGGTGTATTGAGAAAAATATATGCATTTATTCATTTTTAAGGAGAATACTTCTGTGAAATGCTTAGTTTGCTTCAAATGGTTAGTTCCCATGCATTGGTCCTGCAAATATAGAGTGGAGAGTGATTGATAGGTACTGTGTTCATAAGTATCACCACCTGAAAAGCACCTAACTGTGAAAACTGTTTAGAAGCAGGTTATTCCCCTGGAGTTGTCCTGCTGGAGCTCAACACTAACCAAGAGGCAAGTGCCTTTCCCTTATCGTCCTGCCCATTTTCCAGACTGAGACGCTTCATGTCTTGGGAATGCGTGCCCTTTACTGGGACGGTGGGTGTGCTCTGGGCTCTGATTTCATGGGAGTTCCCCTTCTATTTAAGCCACAGCCTTTTTCAATTTTTTTCCCTCCACTTCAGAATCCATCTCTTATTCTTTTCCTCAGGATGAAATAAGGAACTTGTCACTGCAGCGGGGCAGGCCACCTCCTCAGGGAGTGCCTTCAAGCTCCATGACCACACAGCTTTGTGGAGTACACTGGAAGCAATTACTTAAGAATATACTGGGAAATTCATTGTCCACTTTTATCATTTATAGGGAACACCAAAGGAATTAGTAACAACAAGACTACCAGTAAAATGTCTAAAGTCCTTACAAAGTCCCAGACTAAACAATAATTTTCTCCTTCATTAAAGTACTAACCTTATAATGGGAAGTCTGAGATCTAGTGTCGAAGCTGCCAGCGCTTTCCCTTGATTTGCAGCCCTTGCCTTGATTTACAACGGCAGAGCCAGAACATTTATGTTGGATTTGGAAGGACAAGTTCAAAAATCCTCTTAAGTGTCTTGGAAAGCAGTGAGCAGAGAAGCATCACCTGCTTCCTGGAAGCCTTGTCTGTGTTAGCTCTGAACTTACCCAGGAAAATCACACAGAAGCCTTGAGCCCATGTTAAGTAAAGGCCTGGTTAGGGGGGGCCTCTGCAGCACCGCACATCTCTGCTCAACCCCAAGACAAGCACCTTCCCGAACACCAGGAGGCAGCACCCAGAATTTAATCAGAATAGAGATGTCAAAAAAATGCAGGGAGCCAAATCCCCAAACCTGAGTGTCCAGCCAGCACAGTGGAAGCAAATGGCAGCACGGGGCATCCTCTTCCTCCAGCAGTACGGAACATAAACCAAGCTTCGTGAGGGTCAGGATGGAGCTAGGCGCCTCAGCCATCCTCACAGCTGCAAAACCTTTATGGGAGATTAGCAAGGACACAACATATATGTACACACTGGTGTCTTCCAAAGCAGTGTCTCTTGGTGGCAGTGAAAATAAAGGTAGAAAAACTCCACCACGTAAGACCTGCCGCACAAGGCATGGAGGAGAACAGACACTACCTTTTGTGCCCCTTTCCATCGCTGCTTTAAGTCTGTTTGTCTATACAATGTACTCGTTTGGTGTATAGAGTAAGCAACGCGAGAGGCAACCTCATTGAAAAAAGTATCAGGTTTTAATGATGTGAAAACCCCTGAGATAATGCAGTTTTTCTTCCATGCTTCTCCATCTGCTCTAACTCTGTCTTTCTCAGGGCACTTGGAAGAGTCTTTCCCAGATGCAAGAAAGGCGCTGGTGCTGCCTGTGCAGCTGCCCCAGGGAGACATCCCTGTCCTCCTCAGGAAGGGCACAGCCAGGCCGGGAACGCAGCAGTGCTCCCACACAGCGATGCTGTCCATCTGTCTGTCTGTCTGTCCACACAGTTTTCCCTTTTTTTTTCCCCATTTTTTTTAACCTCTGTCACATGGAGGGAAGTTGCTTTACATCTCTGTCACCCCTTCCAAGATGGAAATATTCCTTGTATTCAAGATCCTAATCTAGACTCTGCTCTGTAGTAGTTTAAGGGCTAGATGTTACAGGAGGTCTTAATCTTTATAATTAAATTATAATTATTAACATTAAAATTATAATCTTAATAATTTTATCTTTTCTTCAAAAATAATTTTAGATAAGCAACCATAAAAAATAATTACATTACAGGACACCCTTTAGATTCACATTTCTGAAACTCCTCAGATCTCTTTATTGCTAGACACTATAAAACTACCCGGGTATATTTTCACACAGCGATAGCAATCTGAGAACAGACCTTAAAAATAAATCACGCTGGAACCTCTGTGTGTGTACAGCAGACACGGCCTGCAGTAGTGGCTGAAGAGTCGACACTAAGGGAACACTTTCCACTATATATATATATATATGTATGTATGTATGTATTTTTAAATACAAATTGAGCATGTAAATGGTACAGAGAATTACTCAAAAGTTTAGGGGTTTTGTTGTTGTTTTTAACTAACTGTGCAGTCCAGATGAAAACTGTACCTCTCTTTTCCAAGGGCAAGGATCTATTTAGCTATCTCCTATTTAGCTATCTGTTTTCAAACACGCCCACCAAGCCCCCCCAAACCCAGACAGACCTAATTCTACCTGCTTGCGTGCAGGTTCCTCACACTTTGCTATCCCTCTCCGAGAGCCAAAGTTCTGTTCTGCTGAAATCTGACTAAATTTCAGCTGACTTCGCTGGACAGAAAGTCAGAACACTATTTGTCCCTTCGGCCTTCAAAAAAAAAAAAAAAAAAAAAAAAAAAAAAAAAAAAAAAAGGAAGTAGTGCAATGGTGTTGTCCTGAAGGCAATCAATGTATCTAAAATACTCATAAGGCAGAGGTGCATATATGCATAAACAGAGGGGCTACAGTGGGTCAAAAAAGCTTTTGGATTTATCATTCACACACTGGCAGATCCCTAGTCCCCCTCTCTCCTCCCCCCATCTCATGAATCCTCTTGTAAGACAAAAGAAAGATTGTGGTTTTATTGCTGCATTTTCTTTTAAATGCCACTCTAAATTGGGGCTTTATATAGTACCGTGTGGCTTTCAATTTAGACACCCAAATAAACTGATGCAAGACAGGACTCAGCGTTTTCCTTGAAGTACTTGTAGTAGAAGGCTGTTTGCAGCCAAGGGGAAGAGCTGCACCCTTCAGCAAAGCAGCACAGACCTGCGGGCACCAGACAGGGCGCAGCCCACGTGGGCGAAGGCACCGTGTTGGTCTGGCCTCCAAACCCCAACCTCGAGTGATTTCCAGTTATAAACCAGAGCAGGGAGAAGCAGAATGCGCAGCAGTGAGAATCGCTGGGGATTTTAGAACAGCATGAGTCAACTATTTGAAAAAATCAGCATTCCAGCTGCTGCAAAGTTGCCAGCATGGCAGGGGACATTAGAGGTTTACGCATCCATGAGATCAGGAAGAAAACCCAGCTCCTGCTCTCCACTGTCTTGGTGCACAGGCAGGTTTGAGGAGGTGAAATCCCACAGCCAAGTATGGAGGAGGCATCGAGGTCCTGCAACTGTTATTGCTATAAACCATTGTATGAATAAAGCACCCATAGCCTTACATGCACCGGGAACACAGCAATTCCTCAAAGGAAGTGTTATCCAGCTGTTTCTATATCCAAAGGCAGATGGCTTCTCAGCATCTAGAAGAGAACATATCATGTAGGTGAGGCTGCCTCCCTCAGCAAGTCTCCTTCTCGACCCCTCACAAGGTGCAGAATATCCCAGGAGCATTTCTGCTCCACCAGAGGCAAATGCTGCGTGGCTTGGCAGGAGACAAGGTTCAAGGAGAGTGGATGTGCAGGCCCATTATTTTGCAAAAGCAACAAATCTTCCTGAAGATTTATAACAGAATAAACTTACCAAGTAAATAAATAGACACATACACATATATACACACAGAACAATTCAAGTAGAAAAACTAAATGGTAACAGAAAAACTCACGATAATAAAACTGAGTAGTTTTCACTAAGCTATTCAGAGTAGGTGTAAACACATCCCACTTTATTGGCACATCACCATTGAATTAGCCTTTACAAATACGAGCATTTAATGGTTAGGTTGTTTTGTTTTTACACATGTCAAGGTAAAATAATGCATTATTTTAATTAGAAGCCTAAAAATGCTCCAGTTTAAAATAAGAATCTGGCAAATCACTGGGGCAACATTATGTGCAATTATTATATGTGCTCAAAATAAGATCAAAAATCAGTTTAGAAAATAACTGAAAGACCGCCTGTTGATCTCAAATGGTGTTTCCTAATTTCTGTGAATAAATAAGTGAACAGAAAAGTTGAAAGCAATTGTCTTTATCTCACAAAACAGATCTTCATCAAACTTCCCTGCAGTGCTGAAGTTATTATTTTATTAAGTTATTAAGTAAGTTATTATTTTAGCAGCAGATAAATGCCTGAACATGCAGCAGTCACTTCCTACTGGAGGTGCTAAAAACTTCATAGAATAATTCAGATATGTGCTACCTTCCACTGCTCAGTAAGGCAACAAAACTAATGTTCACAGGGAAACGCTTTTCCAGAAAATATAAATCTAAGTCTGCTCGAAAAAAGAATAGACTTACACCCCTCCTTCCCTTCTACCACTCATCAACACTCAATCTTCAAGCGGGTCTGAAGTTTTGTACACCGAAATGTGTTAATGATAACACAGATACAGACAGTACTGGCAATCTTGCAAGAGTACCTGGCTGGCATGAGGGCCAGCTCCCTTTTGTATATGCAGAAGGGCTTGAGGTCTAAACGCCTGTAGGCTTTTAGAGAAAGCTAACACACAAGATTACGTCTGCATGCAGACAGGCTCTCTCCTTGCAGGGTGCAAGGGCTTCAGCACCACTCTCATAAAGGTGGTAGTAAACTAGTAAAGAGAATAAATATTTGTCTACTGTGATATTCTCAGACCTTAAGATTCTGCCTTTTTAGCATGCTTTAAAACTTCACTACTTAACTTATAGCTCATGAAAGCTGCCATAGGTAAAAAGGACTTTTTTCTCCCCTTAAACATGTAGTGATGACAACACACCTTCCAAATATCATCTGACATGTTTCACCCTTCATGAAAGAAGCTTTTATCCACCACTAAATTCCCTGTCATGGGAAAAAATGCAATTCATTTCATACAGCTCACTCATCAGCAATAGCTCCTCTATCATAATTGACCTTAGCTGGATTCAGAACCAAAACATTTATTTCCCCTGTCAGTTTATCGAGTCAGTCTCCTTTCTCCTGCAGAAAAATTGGAAACAGAAATTTCTCGAGTCACTCATGACTATCTCTCTACTTAAGAATGAATAATGAAAAATAAATACTACAGAGACAAACAAAAGCTGCATTGCTCTCTCTTGCTCTCAGTTGCAGGCCTTAGATTACTCCATTCCCTGCATTGATACTATTTGCCAAAGTGACATAAAAACATTTGGTTGTCAAAGACATGACAGGGCTTGAAAACGGCAGGTCACTTGGTTGGTTGTTTCACTGTTGACTGCTGCCTGCAACGGTCAAGTTTTCTCACAGACAGGCAAAAGACTCCACGCACATCGCTCAGGGAGGGCGACCTCACTCAACGCCTGAAAACGACTCCCACCTACTTGTCTACTAAAATTTATCTTGGTGGCCAAAAACACAATGCATTACAGCAGCAAATACCCTAAACGCACTCAGGTAGAGCTATATATTTTTACTGAATGATCCCCGCCATCTAGAACAACAAGGGAATTATTTGTCATGTAAGTCAGTCCTACAGGATACGAAAGTCCATGGCTGATTATGGGCTTAAAAACAGGAAACTCCTCGGGTTTCCCGAGACATACTACGGCCTGGTTATAGACATCCGTTACTATAACTTGACCCTCTCTGTCGAAGGCCACAGCCGTCGCATATATCTTGGAGGGGAAGATGAGGTTCAGCCCAAAGGTGTCCATCTGGCCGAGGAGCTTCATGTCCGCACTGAATATCTTCACTCGGGTGCTGCTGTTGTTGGCTCCCTTGGCTCTGAGGTGCTCAATGACGGCAATGGCGCCCGAGGCCTGCGCGACGGCCACTCCTCTGGGGCTCGTCAGTTTGGCCTGGATCACCTGCAGCTTCCTCAGCTTCCCCTTCCCAAAGTCGGCCGCCAGGCGGTAGAGTGCCCCGGCTTCCGAATCCGTCACCACAACCTCATTCTCCCGCGTGATGTCCAAGCCCCAGGGCAAGGAGAAGCCCTCCCGGATGGCCAGCGTTCCCCGGCCCTCCAGGTCGAAGGCCTTTATGGAGCGGTCCCCGCCATCGCTGACCACCACGTGCCCGTCCAGCGTCACCGCCACGTCCAGCGGGTACTTGACATCGTTGCCCGCCTCGCCCCGCTCGCCGAACTGCCGCACGCAGGCGCCGCTCGCGCCGAACACCTTGATCCTCTTCTTGCCGTCGTGTGCCACGGCCAGGCGGCCGGAGCGCGGGCACGCCGCCACCCCGCTGGGGTTCACCAGCTGCCCCCAGCCGCCCAGCGAGATCCGGAGCGCCAGGCCCGATGGGGCCGCCGGAGCCGCCGCCGCCTCCGCCGCGGCCAAGGGGAGGCTGCCCGCGGCGCCCGCCGCCTCGAGCAGCTGCAGCAGCGGGAGGCAGTCGCTGGTCTCGGAGGAGCCCCACGCGCGGCGACAGAAGGGGCACTCGAGGCCGTGGCGGCCCGCGGCGCCCAGCGCCGCCGCGCAGTCCTGGCACAGCACGTGCCCGCAGGGCAGGTTGCGCGGGCGCCGCTGCCCGCTCGGCCCGAACGGCTCGAAGCACACCTTGCACTCCAGCAGCGCCAGCAGCTCCTCCGCCGCCGCCATGCCCGCCGCTGAGGCGGGCGGCGAGGCCGCGGGCGGCCGCGACAGGGACGAGGCGGGGAAAAAAAAACCACCCAGCGCCAGCAAAGGATGGGGCGGAGTGAGGGGGAACGAGGCGGGGAAATGGCGGCGGGGCGAGAGGGGGGAAAG